>NC_088216.1:44258233-44498233 GCF_036934945.1 Oncorhynchus masou masou | reverse complement strand
CAGGTCTTTTCAAACAGCTCTTACACTAAAAGAGCATTATCATTTTTTCACAATTTTCACAGTATTATTTCAACCTCAAAGTGTGGAAATATATACACTGCTCAAAAAAATAAAGGGAACACTTAAACAACACAATGTAACTCCAAGTCAATCACACTTCTGTGAAATCAAACTGTCCACTTAGGAAGCAACACTGATTGACAATAAATTTCACATGCTGTTGTGCAAATGGAATAGACAACAGGTGGAAATTATAGGCAATTAGCAAGACACCCCCAATAAAGGAGTGGTTCTGCAGGTGATGACCACAGACCACTTCTCAGTTTATATGCTTCCTGGCTGATGTTTTGGTCACTTTTGAATGCTGGCGGTGCTTTCACTCTAGTGGTAATATGAGACGGAGTCTACAACCCACACAAGTGGCTCAGGTAGTGCAGCTCATCCAGGATGACACATCAATGCGAGCTGTGGCAAGGTTTGCTGTGTCTGTCAGCGTAGTGTCCAGAGCATGGAGGCGCTACCAGGAGACAGGCCAGTACATCAGGAGACGTGTAGGAGGGCAACAACCCAACAGCAGGACCGCTCCCTCCGCCTTTGTGCAAGGAGGAGCAGGAGGAGCACTGCCAGAGCCCTGCAAAATGACCTCCAGCAGGCCACAAATGTGCATGTGTCTGCTCAAACGGTCAGAAACAGACAGACTCCATGAGGGTGGTATGAGGGCCCGACGTCCACAGGTGGGGGTTGTGCTTACAGCCCAACACCGTGCAGGACGTTTGGCATTTGCCAGAAAACACCAAGATTGGCGAATTTGCCACTGGCGCCCTGTGCTCTTCACAGATGAAAGCAGGTTCACACTGAGCACATGTAACAGATTTGACAGTCTGGAGACGCCGTGGAGAACGTTCTGCTGCCTACAACATCCTCCAGCAAGACCGTATTGGCGGTGGGTCAGTCATGGTGTGGGGTGGCATTTCTTTGGGGGCCGCACATCCCTCCATGTGCTCGCCAGAGGTAGCCTGACTGCCATTAGGTACCGAGATGAGATCCTCAGACCCCTTGTGAGACCATATGCTGGTGCGGTTGGCCCTGGGTTCCACCTAATGCAACACAATGCTAGACCTCATGTGGCTGGAGTGTGTCAGCAGTTCCTGCAAGAGGAAGGCATTGATGCTATGGACTGGCCCGCCCGTTCCCCAGACCTGAATCCAATTGAGCACATCTGGGACATCATGTCTCGATCCATCCACCAACGCCACGTTGCACCACAGACTGTCCAGGAGTTTGCGAATGCTTTAGTCCAGGTCTGGGAGGAGATCCCTCAGGAGACCGTCCGCCACCTCATCAGGAGCATGCCCAGGTGTTGTAGGAAGGACATACAGGCACATGGAGGCCACACACACTACTGAGCCTCATTTTGACTTGTTTTAAGGACATTACATCAAAGTTGGATCAGCCTGTAGTGCGTTTTTCCACTTTAATTTTGAGTGTGACTCCAAATCCAGACCTCCATGGGTTGATAAATTTGATTTTCATTGATCATTTTTGTGTGATTTTGTTGTCAGCACATTCAACTATGTAAAGAAAAAAGTATTTAATAAGAATATTTCATTCATTCAGATCTAGGATGTATTATTTTAGTGTTCCCTTCATTTTTTTGAGCAGTGTATAAAACACAGGGAAAACACGTTTTTGACTACACTGGACCTTTAAGGTTTCCGCATTCAGGGTTTAGGAGGCATTTGAGCAGCCAGCGAAATCACAGTATGCCTACATCTGGATAGTGTGTGTATGAATGTGTGTACATTTAGATTGTGTGTGCTTGTGAATGAATACCTTGGGCGTTAAGTTTCCGAACCGCTGTTCCCTTGCTCCCTCAAACTGAATGTACCCTATGAGAAAATGGGTGGATGCAGATTTATTTATTTAACCGTTATTTTATAGGGAGTCATACTGAGATCAAGGTCTCGTTTACCCTGAATTTCATAAGTTACAGAAAATACACACATCAATATAAATCCAAAATGCAAGTACAACGAACAACATGGTCATAAAAAGCAAACACATGAATCAATAATAAGGTCCTCAATCAGCTTTCTGAATTGCCCTCGAGGCACCAAAACATACAATTTTAGAAGATGTTGAAAATCATTCCACATAAGATGCAAGGAAAACTAAAAGCTAATTTACCAAACTCCGTAGAGGCTAATAAATATAATATAAATATATTATTATTAATAATATAATAAAGATAATGTTGAGTGATGGGAGCTGATCCCATAAGACAGAGGGAGCTCAAACATCTACTGTTGTTCTGAGATGAACACCGGTTGATTGCAGAGAGAGAAAAATAGAGAGAGATGGGAAACCGTATAAAGAGAGGGGAGAGGAGAGGGATATCAACGGTCTCTAGCTAGAGCAAATGATTGCAGGACTGTAGTTGCAACACTAATTGCAATAGAAATAACAAGCCTTAATTGAGGTTTGTTTCTATTTGACACACACACACACACAAGGGATGGGTATCCAGTACTTGCTAATTGAATGTAACGCTATTAGCAGTTTTAATTGCTTGTTTAATTATTCAGTTGTTGTACATTTGCTGGGGTGATATTATGGCAGACGAGAGTTATGACTACGCATTGTTTTGACTGGAGTGGAGATGACCGGGCAGATAGTCATTTTCTCACGTAGTGAAATGGTACAAGGGCGACTTCAGAAGAGATTCAATGTATGCTCTCATGGTTCCTGTAATAAATGACGGGTGTTTTAGTACTGGGCTGGAATAAAGATTTGTACATACGGGGGGGGGGGTTCCCCTGGAATAGATGAAGAATCACAAAATGACATGAATCTCTCTCCCAGGGCTCTACATCCCTTATGGTTGCACAAGGTTAATATAACGGCAGGATTCACCTCAATAGGGAAAAAATCTGACTTTGCTACCTTGAGTCAACTGTCAATCTCTTCTCCTAAACGAGCAGGGCAAGAAATAGATTGACAAAAATGTTTGACATTTGTTACAGCAAGGGGATGGTGCGGTGATGGGTTTTCTCTCTACCCCAGGGAATCTCCCCATGTAGCATTAGAAACGGTGAGATCGTGGACACATTGGTAAAAAAGTAATCCGTTTCTCCTCTGATGGGGGTTTGAGGAAGGGGGTCAGGGGGTTTCTTGGAGCTACAAACGGCACTCCTCTAGGAGAGTTTTTATCTCACAGAAATTGATTTAGTTTGGGAAGCATTATTTATTTGCCAAAGAAACAAGGTTTAAATAGATGCACTGTCCCTGGGTCTTCGGAGATTACCTCAACACATTTGTTATTCTGATAGTTTGAGCAGCCTCTAGCTAGCTTAAGGTTCCCTGGACCAAAAGCTCAGCACAAGCTCCATAAATATTCTCCACTGACCTATAATGCCCTCAAGATGTACTATACATATGAACAGATATTGTAGCTGATGGGTACTCTTAACAGCAGTAGGCCCTGTATTGTTGACATGTAAAGCCACGGCCACAACTTTGTGAATACTGTGGATGCTAACAGGTCATGTGTCCTCAATTAAAAATAGCTCCTACTTGGAGTTATATTGTTGGAACATGTTGTTATAAAGGTCTCAGTAGAATGGAAGTAATGGATAAAGAGCCCGTCATTTAATCGCTATCTGAATTATCTGATTTTGAAAAGGACTCCAAATAACTACGAGTTAAATCCCACCCCTTGTGATATTTGAGAGACTTGATTGGTCAATGTTGGCCAATTTGATATGGCTGGGTGTATGTATCCCATTTAATTACCTTGCGGTTTAAAAGGATTGTGAGTTATCTGTTACAGGGAATATGTTATTTCTTGTGGGTTCCGTAACCACGTCTTCAATAATAATGAGATGGAAGACTGGAATGAATTCAACCATTTACTCTATCTGAATGTGCTGAACTCAACACACACAACTCCCATGATGCTCTGCGGCACAACCCCAATACACAACATCTCCTCCCCACCTATTTAAATTTCCCCCATTATGATCAACAGTAACTGTTCTACAAGTGCAAGTGTCTTTGTGTCCGCCTATCTCTCATAGGGTAACGGCTGTCAACCTGACTCTCAATAACAATGTCTTTAGACTGTGGCGTTGACACAGGTGTAGGCATGTGAGTAGCTTGTGTCACAGTCTTGTCACACACTTGTGTGGTTGCGGCTGAGTCAGTGTCCTGAGAACGTGTCTGTGAGCCCCTAGGTGACGTCTGCTGTGTCAGGGTGACACGCAGTAACATTTCTGGACCACTCACGACTGGTGGTTCTGTCAGGGTTGCTTTACTCAACAGTAACTGATCTGTGTGCCTTTTCCAGATGATGTCCTCTGCAGTCTAGACAGTATAGGACGCAGGACCAGTCTGAGCAATGACTGTAGCAGGAATCCACTTTGGTCTGTTGAGGTAGTTCCTAGTTAAGACAATTTCTCCAGGTTTGAAAGCTCTGTCCTTTGCTCTCAGTTCACAACATTTGCTCTCAGTTCACGACATTTGACTTGGCTTGCCTGTAGACGTCACACTGTCTCCTTTGCATTCGGAGGTTTGATTAGGTTGAATCTTGAGTGTAGCTCTCTTTTCATGGATAGTGATGCAGGTGGTTGCACGAGGACTCCCAATCACAACCGGATGTGGTACAGCCTGGATTTGACCCATGGACTGTAGTGACGCCTCTTGCACTGAGATGCAGTGCCTTAGACAGCTGCGCCACTCAGGAGCCCCTTATGTGAGAAGGGTGAACTTCCTCCGAGTTCCATACAGACACCGGTTTACTTCTTGAGAGTAGGGGGCAGGATTTTCGTTTTTGGCTAAAAAACGTACAAATTTGAAACTGCCTATTTCTCAGGCCCAGAAACTAGAATATGCATATGTTAGGTTAGAAAACACTCTAATGTTTCCAAAACTGTCAAAATATTGTCTGTGAGTTTAACAGAACTGATATTGCAGGCGAAACCTGAGGAAAATCAAATCTGGAAGTGCTGTTTTTCCTGAAAGCTCTCTGTTTCATTGGATGCCTTGCCTCCATTTAAAGGGATATTAACCAGATTCCTTTTCCTATGGCTTCCTCAAGGTGTCAACAGTCTTTAGACATAGTTTCAGGCTTTTATTTTAAAAATGAGCGAGAAAGATAATATCGCGTCAGTGGATAGCTGGGTGTTCGCAGAGTTTTTCTTGCGCAACAGAGTGGGGCAGCCATTGTCTCTCCCTCTCCTATTGAAAAAGCGACAGTCCCGGTTGATATATTATCGATTATATATATTATCGATAAACAACCTGAGGATTGATTATAAACAACGTTTGACATGTTTCTGTGGACATTACGGATACTACTTGGAATTTTCGTCTGAGATGTCGTGACTGCTCGAGCCTGTGTATTTCTGAACATAACGTGCCAAACAAATGGAGGTATTTTGGATATAAAAATAATCTTTTTGGAACAAAAGGAACATTTATTGTGTAACTGGGAGTCTCGTAAGTGCAAACATCTGAAGATCATCAAAGGTAAGCGATTTAATCTATTGCTTTTCTGACTTTCGTGACCAATCTACTTGGCTGCTAGTGTTTGTAATATTTTGTCTACTGAGAGAGATGTTCTTACATAAACCTACACACTCCAAAAACTATGCTTAGGGCTTCCCTTTCTATCTGCGTAGTTATTTTATGCTTTGTTCAATCCCCTCAATGCGAAAGCGATCGGCTTCCCTTCACCAGAAGGCATGATATGGGACATGACTGCCTGTGGCATCGATGATGTGTCCAGGGTATCCAACTGATGACTGGAGGAATGCACATTTGTCCTAACAAACACACAGTCCATAGTCCTTCAATCTCTATAAGGTCCTCTTCGTCTTTTCCAGTAATGAGGATGTCATCTAGGTAGTATTGTACTCCTGGCAATCCTCTCACGAGCTGGAACATCGCTGGCGCATTCCAAATTGTAGACCACAGTACCTGAAGAGCTCCTTGTGTGTCGCGACAGTCAGCAGCTCCTTTTGACTTTTTATCCACATACATCTGCAAGTCGGCTTGGCAGGCTTGACCCCCAGGTAAGCCTTTGAAAAAAGGTAGTCAAATGTGTGGTCGTGGATTCTGCTCAGCGGACAATAGACTTTAAATATGACTTTAAAGTCTCAGAATATCCTGATTCCACCATCCTACTAAAGGACTGGTACGCTGTTAGGCTCCAGTACCTTGTTCTTGACTAAAGCATCCAAGTATGCCTCGATATTGTCTTCACTGACATTTTCAACCTTCTCCCTGACCCAGTCTATAATACCTACATGTTTCAAGCAGACCACAATAGTCGCTGTGCCCAAGAACGCCAAAGTAACCTGTCTGAAGGACTATCGCTCTGTAGCACAAATCTGTAGCCATGAAATGCTTTGAAAGGCTGGTCATGGCTTAAATCAACACCATCATCCCAGACAACCTGGGCCCACTTCAATTCGCATACTGCCTCAACAGATCCACAGATGACGCAATCTCTATTCCACGCCACACTACCATTTCCCATATGGACAAAAGGAACACTTACGTGAGAATGCTGTTCATTGACCACAGCTCAGCGTTCAACACCGTAGTGCCCTCCAAGCTCATCACTAAGCTAAGGACCCTGGGATTTAACACCTTCCTCTGCAACTGGATCCTGGACTTCCTGATGGGCCCCTCATGGGTGCGTGCTTAGTCCCTTCCTGTTATCCCGGTTCACCCACAACTGCGTGCTCACGCACAACTCCAACACCATCATTATGTTTGTAGATGACACAACAGGCGTAGGCCTGATCACCGAAGACAATGAGACAACCTACAAGGAGGTCAGAGACCTGGCAGTGTGATGTCAGGACAACAACCTCTCCCTCAACGTCAGCAAGACAAAGGAGCTGTTTGTGGACTACAGGAAACAGAGGGCCGAGCACGCCCCCATCCACATCAACGGGGCTGTGGTTTCAAGTTCCTCGGTGTCCACATCACTAAGAAATTGACATGGTTCACACACACAAAAACAGTCGTGAAGAGGACACAACAATGTCTCTTCCTCCTCAAGAGGCTGAAAAGACTTGGCATTGGCCATCAGATTCTCAAAAAGTTCTACAGCTGCATAATAAAGGGCCTCTGGACTGGCTGCTTCACCGCTTGGTATGGTAACTGGTTGGCATCTGACCGCAAGGCGCCACAGAGGATAGTGCGTATGGCCCAGTACATCACTGAATGGCTCCCTGCCATTCCTACTAGGTGGTGTCGGAGGAAGGCCCTAAAAATTGTCAAGACCAACCACCCAAGTCATAGACTATTCTCTCTGCTACCACAAGGCAAGATGTACAGATGCATCATGTCTGGAACCAACAGGAGCCCGAACAGCTTCTACCCCTAAGCCATAAGACTTGGTACCGGTAACCTGTGTATATAGCTAAGTTATTGTTACTCATTGTGTATTTATTCCTCGTGTTATTATTTTTTTTTAAATTTCAATAACAAAAAAAATAATCTGCATTGTTAGGATGGGCCTGTAAGTAAGCATTTCGCTGTTGGTTTACACCTGTTGTTTACGAAGCAGGTAAAAAATAATTAAATACAATTTGACTACTCTAAGTCAATAGCTCGTAGCTATAGTTCGTAGCCCACATTACTAGTCTGTCTCTAATGGTGTCATTTAGAACATCATTCTCTAATATGCTCTAATAGTTTCTTAAAAGCTGTAATACACTATGTAACTTTTTGGGACAACCTGACACAATTGTCATTCTCATTGAAAACAAGTCTAAGAAGTGGTAGATCTGTTCTATGTGCGCTATTTCTATGATTCCCATTTTGAAGTTTAGTTTTTGCGTCTCTTACTTTCGGTTTTGTACACCAAAAGTAAAGCTGAAAATACAATATTTTTGGTTATGGAAAAGATATTTCACTGCGGTTTAGATGGTACAATGATTCTAGCTTGTTTTGTCACAAAAACTGAAATTAGGCGAACTATTAGTATTTTAACAACCAGGAAATGGCGGAGCAGCAGCAAACATTTTCACTGATTCTCCTTCCTGATTTCATCTGTGGAACCTAAACCTTTCAACAATAACACGTCACCTGCAAAAACAAAATAGTAAATCTGTTAAGAATATGAGCTCCACTGCTCTATAATTTCATCAAACTGTCCAATGTATCCAATACTTCCAGACCTATTCTGTCTCTCAAAAGGCTCCTGGTTGTCATTTATTTCAATATTGTCCTCAACTACGGCAACGTTCTGTTCTGCCACGGCAAAATTTTCCTCGGTCACGTGATTTTCATTCACTTCACTCACTGACGTTTCATCCTCAAATTCGCCCATTTAGCAGTTTTTTTATTCCAAAGTTTGTTTTCACAGTTGAATAAATGTAATTTACTTTACTCACTGTATATTACTCTTTTTAATCATATTTTTCCTCCAGACCTCTGTCTCGAGTCATTTTCTGACATCCATGACGATGCTAACTTTTTCTTAGCTAGCTAGCTCGACTATACACTTGCCTCTGCTAGCAATTCACTGTGTTAAACTTAATCGAGACTGTACCTCAGAAAATAACAGTTTTAAACTTGTAAAACCAAACTTCTGGATAGAATAGTTCCTGTGCGTGCAGACTTAACAAAAGATTGACTGTGTCTCGTGCGTTTCATAACCACATCTTCAAATCAATTCAACAACTCCCATGATGCTCTGTGACACAACCCCAACACACAACAGATTATTTTGTTTATATTGTTTTGATTGGAGCATCACTGATGTGGTCCATGCCTCAAACAGACATTTACCGACCGACTCTTCTACCTATTTCTCGTTTTGGGTTCTATCCTGCCATGAGAAACTGGCAGAAGGCTGCACAAAACTTCTGATCTGTTCATCCAACCCTCAGGCACCGGAGATCTGTATCGTCCTCCTCTGTAATGAGACGGCATCCACATTCTCACTAGAGATAAAGAGTTGCCGGCAAGAAAAAGCCACTTCGAATATAGATTTTCCATTGCACTCATCTATCATGTATACTGAGTTTGGAGTTTTTTTTCTCCCCAGCCTCAGCCAAATGAATCCCCTTTGGGCCTGGTACTATAGCTTTGTTTTGTTTAAATGAGTAATGATCCAGGTCAATGGCCTAATTTCCAAACTGAAGTGTGTATTATCAGGGGCTCCCATGTGGAGATGGGATCAGGCCCCAGGAGGGAGCCACAGCCGGTGGCTCAGTTGATTTGCTCCAGTTAAAGCTATATCCCTATTAGCCCACACACTGAACATGGCTCACAGGCTATTTTTAAGTGTTTGAAAGTGAAATTTAATATATCTTGAAAGTGAAATTACTATATCTTGGCATGTGTTGCCTGGTCCGTGTAAGTTTGTGTTGACATGTGGATAGTTTGTGTGCTTGAAGGTTTTGACATTCTGGTTTAGAGGACAGATGTCATTGGAACATTTGAGCAGCCAGCGAAATCCCAGTGTCCCTGAATGTTACATCTGGACTGCATTACATCAATGTGAAGGAGACTGACCGTCCATTCTCCACATCCATTCCTGGTTTATTACATAAAAGAGGCTAGCACACAGAGAATAACAAAACAGGTTTCTGCTGCCTTGAACATAAAGTGCTTTTGTAAAAGGCCATATTCTAGGGACATGAACATACTGTATAAAGGAAGTTGATTAAAGAGACATAACAAGATTGAATGTATTTTCAATGCTATAAGCTATAGATTTTAATTTGATCACCCTGTTGCAGGAAAATGCAAAACATGTAGTGTATTTAAGGTTTAAAAAGACTTCTAAAATGTGTAATTTCCACTTTTACAATTTTAGACAAAATGTATTAACCCCTCCACATGTCCATTAATTATAATCCATATAATAATTCACATTTCCTGTTGCTGCAGGATTATTTTCTTTCAGTAACAAACTGGCTCAAATTAAGATCCTATCTGTTAGCTTTTAATGACCCATAAGGAACCTAACACAGATCGGTAAGGTCTCTTGCAGTCAATAACAGAACCTTATCTTCTTCAGGTGAGCAAGCATGCCTGGCCCCATTAGAGAACCCAACTCACTGTGTATGACATTGAGATAATGTAGGACCACATCTGACCCAATCCAACACTTCCCTAACCTTGCTACAGACTGAAAGGCTGGTCTAATGTATTTTTAGTAACATAGCTATATATATATATTGGTCGTGGAAATTATGTAGACCAAGCATATGTATTAGAGGCATATGAGGTTACAATGAGGGTTTTACACTAAACAACCAGCTTAGTACTCTTCTAGGTGCATAGATGAATAGCTGTATTATATAATGCATCTATCCATGCAATGGGGTCATTCAACAGTCTCTTAATTTATGCGTATCCCTGACCTGTTATTTATTTTTCTAATCTGTGAGGTTAATATGGTCTCTAGATTGTGACCCACGTGTTAGTCGGCTTGACAGAATATTGTTTGATGGTACAATATGTTGGTGTCGGCTAGATCTCCTTATGATTCATTGAGTGGACTATCTAAGTTAAAGGGGCAATCTGCAGTTGCTACATCCATTTGTGGATTTATGAATGAATTATATGTACCCATTGATTCATTAAGAATATAACTTAGAAATACCTCATGAGTTTGTTTATCAGTTCAACTGTCTTACCCCATCAGAACCCAAATTATAAGCTTGTTTTACTCCAGTGTTTGTAAACAAAGTAAATGTAAACGAACACTATATAGCCTCAAAACATGGTTGAAACTATACTTTTTTATCATGGATCGTCATTCCTTGCTTCCATAGCACCGTCTATGAATTTGAGAGTGGTTGTATTTCTCCCATCCCATCACTCAGCTTTTTACTGAAACGGGCGGGAGTACGAGAGTTCTTATGGTTTCAACTGCTGTTTGCCGCTTTAAATCAATAAAATGAAGCTGAACCTCCTCCACTCATTAAGCTGCAATATCAGTGTAATTTTTGAATTGAGAAAAAGAGCGATTCATTCAGTAAATGAGTATCTTATACCTTAAAGGGGCTATTTGCAGTTCAAACAATAACAAAGCGGAAACCTCACTGCTCTTTAACACTGTTTTGGTTAACAGCTGATGGATGAGGCCAGAGGACTGACCATCCATGATATCAAAATAATAGCTTTATCCATGTTAAGGCTATACCGTTTTTGAAGCTGTATTTAAGGCTTAACAATTGTGTTACAAGCAAAGGAGTAAAACATTCTTTAATTTTGGGTTCTGATGGGGTATGACAGTTGAAATAAGCTCATGAGGCATTTACAAGTTATATTCTTCAAGAATCAGTCAATATATATCATTCATTCAAAAGTTTAAAAAATGTAGCAATCTGGGATCTGGAAGTCGTTTCAATGGTAATTTTAAAATATTGATGTAGACATACACCAATTGATTCTTGAGTTCAGCTGAGTTCATGAGCTTAGTTTAACAGTCTTTAACAGTTTGCTGAAAAACATCCCAGATTGTAGCTTTAAAGATAGCTGAGTAAACCTCTCCTCATCTATAAAATAGGAGCCATGTGGGAGTCTTTTTAATTAGTGCTGTGAATTACCAGGCTGCACAGCAGAGATGAGTAATCTAACTGCATAGGCCATCAAATCACCAACTAGGCCTAATGAGCATACTGTAGGTGACTATATTTCCGACGTACTACAGCAATCATGTTAAACATAATTGAGCTTTGCCTTTTCATTTTTTCCCCAGCCATCTGCCACCGTTGCAAGAACAAAAGTACACAGCTCAGTAGTGATTTAGTTTTTGAACTACTTTACTTTGCTGCACAGAGCAAAAATCTTGCCCACACTACACTCTGGTGACTGTGTCTGGGTGAGAGACAAAACAAAAAGGAATTGTGCAACAAATGGCACACACGCCACGCTCTTACCTTGTGCACTTACAGTGGCGCATAGTTAGGAGAAACTCACTCAACACTCACTCAACACGATGAGACAATGCTTGAGTCTCATTCTGTCCCAGTTTTGCCAAGGGAGGCTTCACTGCCATCAGCCCCAAGGCTGCACCCAGTTAGTCAGAAAACCCACTCCCTTTACCTACAGGACTTTGACATGGCCAAATCCAACACTGGGATGTATTATGGGGCAGAATGATCCCGACACCTTCAGTGCAAGGCACAAGTAGTCTACCCTGTCCTTGGTAGGCTAGTTATCAGCCTTCAGTCCCTTTGAAAAAAAAAAAAAAAGGAAGTTGCATACTGTTGTTCATCGGTTACTACTGTAAATCAAAATAGGTTATTGTGTCTGTTCTGCATTCACTAAAGAAAGGGAGTTGTGCTATTAGCTCATGTGCATATATGCAAAGGTAATGTGTTACTGCCCCGCAAAGGGGGCAACAGTGTTCTGTAATACTATATTTACTACATAGGAGATTAAACTGGTTCCGTGTTCAACCCGACATGCCGTATCTGCTTTCCTTCTCAACAGCTTGGACCGAAGAGGAACTTATAGAAAGACAATAGGCCTGAAAATGAAGTAATCCATCTTTTTGAATACCATGTTACAATAGTATTTTGCTTTATTATTCTGAGCTTGAAAGCAAAGTGCGACTGATTTTTCTTAATCATGTCTTTTATTTCCTTTACCTGTCCAATCATTCTCTGTTTGTATAATTTTCTCTGATTACTTCTTTAGTTTTGGAAGCATTATTTAACTTCTGGCCTGGACACTGTTAGTCGACACCTATTGTTTACGAAGCATGTGACAACATTTGATTTGGACATGGACTGGTCAAAGGCCAATTTCTGAGCAATATCTTCTGTGTCGTTATTGTATAGTCTGGAGCATATAGGAACTGACAGAAATGTCTTGTGTGTAGAATCCTCTGTAGACTTTCACATCTTTCAAATATTTTTATATTTTCAACAGGTAACATTTTCAGATCTATATCATATTTATACCTTTTAAATATTGTACTTTCCTGAACAAGTCCCTGCTGTTGTCGTTCACTGTTGCTCACCCTGCACTATCAGTTCAAACATACAGTTGAAGTCAGAGGTTTACATACACTTTAGCCAAATACATTTAAACTCAGTTTTTCCACAATTCCTGACAATTAATCAGAGTAAAAATTCCCTGTCTTAGTTCAGTTAGTATCACCCTTTATTTTAAGAATGTGACATGTCAGAATAATAGTAGAGAATTATTTATTTCAGCTTTTATTTCTTTCATCACATTCCCAGTGGGTCAGAATTTTACATACACTCAATTAGTATTTGGTAGCATTGCCTTTAAATGTTTTAACTTGGGTCAAACGTTTTGAGTAGCCTTCCATAAGCTTCCCACAATAAATTGAGTGAATTTTGGCCCATTCCTCCTGACAGAGATGGTGTAACAGAGTCAGGTTAGTAGGCCTCCTTGTTCGCACACGCTTTTTCACATTCTTCCCATACATTTTCTATGGGATTGAGGTCAGGGCATTGTGATGGCCACTCCAATACCTTGACTTTGTTGTCCATAAGCCACTTTGCCACAACTTTGGAAGCATGCTTGTTGTCATTGTCCATTTGGAAGAATCATTTTCAACCAAGCTTTAACTTCCTGACTGATGTCTTGAGCTGTTGCTGAGCTTTCCGACCTCATGGTGCCATGTATTTTGTTAAGTGCACCAGTCCCTCCTGCAGTAAGCCCCCCACAACATGATTCTGCCACCCCCGTGCTTCATTTTCTGATATTTTCCAAGCTGTTTAAAGCAGTGGTTCTTAACCTTGTTGGAGGTACTGAACCCCATCAGTTTCATATGCGTATTCACCGAACCCTTCTTAATTGGAAAAATAAAATATGATTTTTTTCAAATTCAAAACATAGTTACCGTTATATATTTTACTGGTGCACAAAATGAACCGTGCATCAACATCACTGTGTTCAAAGAACAAAATCATCAAAACATGATTTTCACACAAACAAAAACATAATAATGAATATTTACTGCAAATCAGTGTGACTTCTGCTGTTGCCTTTCAGAGACCAGTTCAGAAATGCGCGGCTTCACCTTGGCAAGTGCCACTCTCATGTCATTTTCGCAACAAAGTCTGTTCCTTTTCTTCGTTTTAATGTCCAGCCTCCTCGAAAAGGATTGCTTGCAAAGATATGTTGTAACAAACGGTATGAAACTCTCCAGAGCTTTTTTAGAAATAACAGGGTACGTTACCATTTGTTGACACCAAAACGTTGAAAGCGTTGTTGTTCTGAAGAGTTGCTGTTGAACCTGGCTCTGCTAAATTTCACTGATTTCATCGAGGTATTCATCATTGACATCTGTTGTCTCAACACTAAACGTGAACGGCTGTCTCACCCATGCTGGATATGACTCTCTTGTAGGGAAGTATCCGTCGAGAGACTTTGCGAGCTCATCTAAGTGCGTGGCAATTGCTTGCTTCAGTTCCGTGGGTACAGAAATGTCTCCGATTCCAGATACATCTTCGATCTTACTTACACAGTCATCCAGCAGGGGAATGTTTGCGAAGTTATCGTTCTCTGTTCGTCGTTTCCATAACGGTAGCTTTTTTTGAAAAGCCTTCAGGTTTTCCTCTTCTTTGATGATGTTGACTCCACCGCCCTGCATCTTTTGATTGAGATGATTGAGAGCTTTGAAGATATCAGCCATGTACGCTAAAATGAGAATGAACTCAGAATTTGACGCAAACTGCATGACAATGTTGGTGCTCTTGCAAAAACAGGGACAATTCCACACGCACGGCAAAAACACGATTCAGCACCTGTCCCCGGGATAACCAACGAACATTAGAATGGTACAGAAGTACCTTGAATTCAGAGCCTATTTCTTTACACAGCTCACTGAAGATGTGGTGCCTCAGAGCACTAGTTCGCACATAGTTCACGCATTCCACTACAATTTTTAATACTTCTGCCAGTTTTGGAGGCAAGGTTTTTGTTGCCAACGCATGCCTGTGCAGAACACAATGCGTAACAATGATGTGTGGTGCATCGGCTTTCACTAGCGCACCAAAACCAGACTTTCTTTCCAGCATGACTGGAGCTCCGTCCAAACAAACTGCAGAAACCATATCCCACGAAAGATTGTTGTCTTTGAAGAAGTCATCCACAAGTTTCTTCACATCGGCTGCTTTAGTTGTTGTTGTAAGAGGCTTACAAAATAAAAAATCTTCCTCTATCACGTCGTCTTTCACAGCGCACGAATACAGCAAGCTGGCTTAGATTGGACAAGTCTGTGGTCTCGTCGAGTTGAAGGCTGAATTTTGCCGGGCTTGAAATCAGACCTGCAACTACTTGAGCCAAGATGTCTTTGCTCATGTCCTCTATTCTGTCGCTGATGGTGTCATTTGAAAGAGGAATTTGGGATAACTTAACTTCAGCCTCTTTTCCCAGCATGATATTCACCATCTTCAACACAGCTGGTTTTGTGAGTGTTCCACCAATGGTGTGTGGTTTGCCCTGCTTTGCGATCAGGTAAGCAACTTCGTACGATGCTGTGAGGATCGGTTTGTTGATGGGTACAAAGCCGAGAACTGGCAGAGTAGGCTTTTCACCTTAAATTCAGTGAGAGTTGTGTTATTGTATTTTCCATCTCCATGCAGCTTAAGGAAGTGTTCTCTTAGTTTTGCCGGTGCTAGACTAGAATTGCTCAACTTGGCATTGCAAATCATGCAGTTAGGACGCTGACTCCCATCACGTTCCGTTATACATGTGAATCCATATTGTACATATTCGTCCGACCACTTTCTTTTTTTGCTCGACATAGTAAGTATGAAGGGATTAAAATATTAAGAAATAAATCACAAGACGTACCATCACAACAGTCACAAGTCGACTGCTGAGCGCACCAAATTCCCTGCAGCACAGATAGGCCAAGCGATGTAGCGTGATCACCTGCAGCCAATGATGGCTAAGCGGGGCGTGTCATCACTAATCATATGAGTCGGATGTGTGTCTTGACCTCCGCCGAACCCCTGAGACTGACTCACCGAACCCCTGGGGTTCGATCGAACCCAAGTTAAGAACCACTGGTTTAAAGGCACAATCAACTTAGTGTATATATATTTTTTTTTACATTTTTTCCTTTATTTAACCAGGTAAGCTAGTTGAGAACAAGTTCTCATTTGCAACTGCGACCTGGCCAAGATAAAGCATAGCAGTTCGACACATACAACAGAGTTACACATGGAATGAACAAAACATACAGTCAATAATACAGTAGAAAAAAAAGAAAAAAGTCTATATACAGTGAGTGCAAATAAGGTCAAATAAGGGAGCTAAGGCAATATGAAAGAGATATTGTCTCTAGAAATAACATTTAAAACAGGTGATGTCACTGCGTGTGTGGGGGGTGGAACTAAATTGTTAGCCGAGGCATGTTGAGCAGTGCTAGAGGCTCTACAGTGAAATAAAACAATAGTTACAAACGAGAACAGCAATCGACACGGCATGGTGACGTTAGGGAAAGGCATGTGTAGCCGGGTACAAGTCCAGTGCGTGGCTTTAAGCAGCTAGCGGCACGGGGCTAGCAGGCTAACAGAAAGGCCTTAGAGGGATAACGCGACGGAGGGAAGTCTGTTGTGCCCCCCTCGTGCAGTTACATCAGCGGACGGATCAGCAGGGCTCCGTGTGGTAAACCAGGCCAATTGGCAAAATATGTATAGTGGCCGAGAAATATGTCCGAAGGGCCTCTTAAGTCAGCAGTCCAATGTGCTTAAGAAAGCTAGCAGGCCGCAGATTAGCGGCTGTGCGTTCAGGGGTTGTTAGCTGCTTTAATTCCAGGTGAATTTTTATTTTATTTTAAATATAATAAAAATATGTTTGTGTATGTATATGTAAACTTCTGACCCACTGGAATTGTGATACAGTGAATTATAAGTGAATTATAAGTGAAATATTCTGTCTGTTAACAATTGTTGGATAAATTACTTGTGTCATGCACAAATAGATGCCCTAACCAACTTGCCATAACTATAGTTTGTTAACAAGAAATTTGTGGAGTGGTTGAAGAACGAGTTTTCATGAATCCTACCTAGGTGTATGTAAACTTCCGACTTCAACTGTAAATATCAGTGTCATGTCTACCTCGGATAAGCCTGCCAGTAAAGCAATAAAAACAAGAATCACAGAAGTGCTAGAAATATCTCACATTGATATATGTTGCCAAAAAAAGGTTAATGAAATCGATAATTTACTAGTAACATATAACATTCTCTGAAACTCACTTAGATAATACCTTTGTTAAAACAATGGTAGCAATACATAGTTTCAACATCTTCAGAAGAGACAGTAATGCCAATGGAGGAAGTGTTGCGGTATATGTTCGGTCATATTGCTGTAAAGCTTAGAGAGGATCTCATGTCAAATGCTGTTGAAGTAATAAGTGTAAAGTAAATATTGTAGTGGAAATTTCCTGTATTTACCAAATCATGAGAGCAAACCACACATAAGTCAGAGTTATCATAAAGTCCATCTTTAATTATTATTAATTAACCCTGTGACTCTCAGATCAATTCAGTATCTATAAATGAATTCTCTGAGAGTCCTTACACATTGCAACTGAGATCCTTTATAGCAAAGACACACATAGCCAGACAGCATTGGCTATAAATTATCGTTCAACTTTGTCTCCTAAACTATGTTCTTATCTCGCTCTCAGGACCATAAAACAAAACCTCATCAACAGGCATATATCAAATACACCCCTCCTGGACAAGATCACAGAGACACAGTGACAGGCACACAGACATTGTGGAGCCAAGAGATAATTGGTTTAAAATATATGTTTACATATGAAGACAAGCTTGACCTCTCCCCTCTCTGCGGCCCAAATAACTGAAACCTGACAGAACAGATAACTGCAACCGGCCAACAGTATTATCCAAAAATATACATTCTAATGACATATCTCACATAAGCATGCAATAAAAATAATAAAACATACTATTTATAAATGTTACCTAAATAATTCTGATTCCGCCACGACAATATTGACTGGCTTCCATCAAGCTGCCCACTCATGAAAAAGCTTCAAACTATAACCAGTGCCTGCAACCTGGTTCAGGTTATAAGTCAGCCTACCAGAGTAGTTACAAACAGCACAGGAATTAAATCATCCACATGTATTGATCACATCTTTACTAATGCTGCAGAAATCTGCTTTAAAGCAGTATCCACATCCATCTGATGTAGTGATCATAATGTAGTAGCCATATCTAGGAAAACCAAAATTGCAAATGCTGGGCCTATAGTGTATAAGAGGTCATATATTAGGTTTTGTAGTGATTCCTATGTTGAAGATGTAAAGAATATTTGCTGGTCGGTGGTGTGTAATGAGGAGCAACCAGATGCTGCACTTGACACATTTATGAAATTGCTTATTCCAGTTACTAATAAGCATGCACCCATTAAGAAAATGACTGTAAAAACTGTTAAATCCCAGTGGATTGATTGTAAATGTGTATGGTTGAGAGGGATGAGGCAAAAAGAATGGCAGATAAGTCTGACTGCACAGCCGATGGCAAACATAGTGTAATTTAAGAAACCATGTAACTAAATTGAACTTAAAGATGAAACAAAGATAAATTATAGTAAACATCTTTGGAGCACCTTAAATTAAGTTTTGGTCAAAAAGGCATGGTTCCACCAGTCATTGAATCAGATGGCTCATTCATCACAAAATCCACTGATGTTGCCAACTTCTGTAATCTTTTTAATTGGCAAGGTACGCAAACTTGGGCATGACATGCCAACAACAAATTCTGAGCCTACACATCCATGAATAACTAACCAAATAATGAAAGACAAGCATTGTCATTTTGAATTCGGTAAAGTAATTGTGGAGGTGAACAAATTATTGTTTTCTATCAACACTGACAAGCCACCTGTGTCTGACAACTCGGATGGAAAATGAGTGACGATGATAGCGGACAATATTGCAACTCCTATTTTCCATCTCTTCTAAGCCTACAGGAAAATGTGTGCCCTCAGGCCTGGAGGGAAGCAAAAGTAATTCCGCTACCCAAGAGTCACGAAATTGGGGCGAAAAAAGGGGGTCAAAAGTACAGTAGCTAAGATAGGTATAGGTCTGTCCATAATAAAACTCTGCTCTGCCTTCTTAATTAATAACACTAGCAACAGTGCCTAGTTTTGTCACACCTGGACAACTGTCCAGTCGTGTGGACAGGTGGAAAAAAACGAATGAAAATGACAATCGGCCCAGAAAAGGGCAGAACAGCTGGCCCTTAAATGTACACGGGGAGCAAACATTAACAATATGTATGTCAATCTCTGCTGGCTCAAAGTAGAGGAGAGATTGACTTTATCACTACTTGTATTTGTGAGAAGGATTGACATGTTGAATGCACCAAGCTGTCTGTTTAAATTGCTAGCACACAGCTTGGACCCCCATGCCTAGCCCACAACACATGCCACCAGAGGCCTCTTCTAGTCCAAAACAGACTATTGGAGGTGCACAGTACTTCATTGAGCCATGACTACATGGAACTCTATTGCACATCAACTAACTCATGCAAGCAGTAAAATCTGATTTAAAATACACCTTATGGAACAGAGGGCTGTGAAGAGGCACAGACACATATCTTCAATTTAAGCCTACGAGAAAGTGTGTGCCCTCAGGCCTGGAGGGAAGCAAAAGTCATTCTGCTACCCAAGAATAGTAAAGCCCCCTTTACTGGCTCAAATAGCCGACCAATCAGTCTGTTACATACCCTTAGTAAACTTCTGGAAAAGATGCAGTGCTATTTTACAGTAAACAAATGAACATACTTTCATCACGCTTATAGGGAAGGACATTCAACAAGCACAGAATTTACACAGAGAAATTCATGATACATATTTTTGTTCAACTTCAGTGTGGCTTTTGACATTATCGATCATAGTCTGCGCTGTGCAAAGCTGTCGGTGTGCAAAGCTGTCATCAGGGCAAAGGGTGGCTACTTTGAAGAATCTCAAATATAAAACATATTTTCATTTGTTTAACACTTTTTTGGTTACTACATGATTTCATATGTTATTTCATAGTTTTGATGTATTCACTATTATTCTACAATGTAGAAAATAAGAAAGTAAAAATAAAGAAAAACTCTGTAGTCTTAGACTGGTACTGTATGTACGTAAATGAGATATTTCTGTGTTTCATTTTCAGTACATTTCCAAACATTTCTGAAAATATGTTTTCATTATGGCGTATTGTGTGTGAGCATTTTTTATTTAATACAATTTGAATTTAGGCTGTAACACAACAAAATGTGGAATAAGTCAAGGGGTATGAATGCTTTCTGAATGCACTGTAGCTATGCAGGCTAGCTACCTCTCCTTTGCTAGCTAGCCAACTAAAGCCAACACACAGTCAAATCAAGCCGCTGAAATGACAGCAAACTATGTGAACTTTCATTTGCTTGTTTTACCTTTGTTTCTTTTGCCATGCATTTGGATGTACCCATTATAATGATCTTGATAAAGGAATTCGCCATGCTGGTGGAGATCTTTAAAGAACAAAATGTTTTTGCAACATTGTTCCACAGGTTGTAAGCTTTAGACAAACCCCAACTGTTGCAAACCAAATGCTAGCTTAGGGAAAAAATGCTTTTTTCCAGGGTAGATTAAGTTTATAAATTGACTTGCTAGGCTTTGGGACAGAATGCCTATACAATAGGTACACAAACTACCTGACAGTGAGAGGCTTTTAATTGAATCCTGGCTTCACTATTTACCCTTGTTTGTCTCAAAAGACATGTTATTCTTCTACTTCACGTGAGTAATTTCATTAGTTATTGTAGTTACTGCACAGCTTTACTTCCAAGGTGTTATTATAGGCTTTACTTGAAACAGTTTATTCACCCGGACTGCTTACATCTCTAGGCAGAGATAATAGGAACCACTAAGGAAGGAGATTGACGCGCACGTGCAACAGAATATTGTAGTGTACCAAATTCTGAAAAATCCTTTGGTGCAGTAAACATAAATTCATCCAATCCACCAATGTAGCTGAAGGGCCACATACTATAGCAATTAATTTGAATGTCTGTTCTATCCATTGTATTTATACTGAAGAGAAATATAAATGCAACATGCAACAATTTCAACGATTTTACTGAGTTACAGTTCATATAAGGAAATCAGTCAATTGAAATGCATTCATTAGGCCCTAATTTATGGATTTCACATGACTGGGCAGGGCACAGCTATGGGTGGGCATAGGCCCACCCACAGGGGAGCCAGGCCCAGCCAATAAGAACGAGTTTCTCCCTACAAAAGGCTTTATTACAGACAGAAATACTCCACTGTTTCATCAGCTGTCTGGGTGGTTGGTCTAAGACGATCCCGCAGGTGAAGAAACTGGATGTGGAGGTCCTGGGCTGGCGTGGTTACGTGTGGTTTGCAGTTGTGAGTCCAGTTGGGCATACTGCCAAATTCTCTAAAACTGTCACGTTCTGACCCTAGTTCCTTTATGTTGTCTTTGTGTTAGTATGGTCAGGGTGTGATTTGGGGTGAGCAGTCTATGTTCATTTTTCTAGGTTGTGTTTATGTGTTTGGCCTGGTATGGTTCTCAATCAGAGGCAGGTGTCGTTCGTTGTCTCTGAATGAGAATCATACTTAGGTAGCCTTTCCCACCTGTGTTTTGTGGGTGAATATTTTCCGTTTCAGTGTTGGCACCATTCGGGATTGTTTCGGTTTTCATTTTGATTCTCTTGTTATTTTTGTATTTTGTATTCATTCTCATTAAAATACATTATGGATACGTACCATGCTGCGCATTGGTCCGATCTCTCCTACTCCTCCTCAGAAGAGGAAGAGGAAATCCGTTACAAAAACAACATTGGAGGAGGCTTATGGTAGAGAAATTAACATGAAATTATCTGGCAACAGCTCTGGTGGACATTCCTGCAGTTAGCATGCCAATTGCACACTCCTTCAAAGCTTGAGGCAGCTGTGGCATTGTGTTGTGTGACAAAACTGCACATTTTAGAGTGGCCTTCTATTGTCCCCAGAACAAGGTGCACCTGTTTAAAGATCATGCTGTTTAATCAGCTTCTTGATATGTCACACCTGTCAGGTGTGTGTTCACTGACATGGATGTAAACACATTTGTGCCCAACATTTTAGAGAAAAAAGCTTTTTGTGCATATGGAACCTTTCTGGGATCTTTTATTTCAGCTCATGAAACATGGGACCAATACTTTACATATTTTTGTTCAGTGTATGGTACATATTTTTGTTCAGTGTATGGTGGTTATTTATTGTAATTCTCTGGTGGTTATCCTTCTTTCCATCTGTTATTATCTCTTGGGGTTCCTGCAGGAGTCCAGATGGAACTTTCTCTTTGCCTTCCTGGCCTTGCCTGCCTTGCTGCAGCTCTGTGTGCTGCCCTTCCTACCCGAAAGCCCACGCTTCCTTCTGATGGAGAGGAGGGATGAGGCCGGTGCAGAGAAAGGTAAACCCTCTTAAATAAACACACTCACTCACGTTTACATTGCCTTTGCATATATGGCCTGCTGAGATAATGACTCATCAAAAAGATGATGCAGATACTGTGTTGTGTACTGATGAATATACTCATCACACATTGCATTGGAATGGATTACATGTTGTAACGTCTGCTTCCAACTCACACCCTCAAACACGTAAATCCCCTGAACACAGCTCACTTTCCAGCCCACACTTTCACACCTAGATCCCCTGAACGCAGCTCACTCTCCAGATCCCAATCAAATTAATTCTAATCAACAGTTCACACACCTGTATGTCATTATCACACACCATTTTGTTCAGTTCTTTGCACCCCATCTCTGTGAGGTATTGTTTGTTTTGTGACACTCGTCTTTCAGAACTATTTTTCCCGTGATTTACTCCTCCCTTGTATGATAGTTTTTGCCTGTCTCACTGATGACGCCTTTTGCCTATTCACTGCCTGTACTTTAGCGTATCAGATTTCCTGTTATCTACCTATTGCCTGATCTCTCGGACTATGTTACTAGCCTTTTCCCTGCCTGTACTTTTGCCCTTTTGGACCCCCTGTGTATGACCTTCTGCCTGCCCCTGGAACCAGCTACCTGCCGCCTCCTGTGGTCCTTTTCAATAAACACCTGTTGCGCCCTGCGCTTGAAACCAGCTCTCTGTCTCCCCTCGTGTTCGTTACACATGTACGGGGAACATGTTGATTTTAGCTCTTCAATCAACGCTGTATCATGCTCTTGAGCTAGCCAAATTGCATAAATGATGCCAAAAACTCCTGCACAGTGCTGAATTACTGAGGTGCTCATACACATGTGACCAACAAGATGGTGCTGATGGAGAAGGGCGACATCTTACGAGTTCCAACCCAACTTTGCGATGTATAGACTTTTGTGATTCTTTACTTTTTTTGTACAGAAATTCTATTATCCCATATGACCGCCAAGCATCTCTGGACATCAGATTGACAGTTACTAACCTCGATTTCGACTTCAAATCCGACTCAGCTGTTCCACTGTTCGTACTAGACTCTATGCCTTTGTTCCACGGGCTACCAAAACACTGCACTGGGAAAAGAGCTGTAGTCCTGGTGGCGCAGCGGTTTAACGCACCGCGTCTCATTGTTGCGGCATCACTACAGCCTGGGGTTCGATCCCAGGCTCTGTCATTACCACCCGTGACCGGGAGTCCTATAGAGTGGAGCAGAATTGTCAGGGTTAGGGGAGGATTTGGCCGGAGGGGCTTTACTTGGCTCATCGTGCTGTAACGACTCCTGATGGGTGCCTGTAGGCTGACTTTGGTCATCAGTTGACAAGCGTGGCTTGGCGGGTCATGTTTCGGAGGACGCATGACTCGACCTTCGCCTCTCCCAAGCCTGTTGGAGAATTGCAGCGTTGAGACAAGATAGGAATCACGAATTTGGAGAGTAAAAGGAGGGTAAAAAAAATGGAGGCAGAGGGAAAAACAAATGGCGCTCCCTTCTGTTCTATTGTTAAATCTCCAGTCACTCGAGAATAGGATGCCGGTTGACCTTCGTTCAAGTCTCGTTGATAAGAGATTCTACAATTTAGAATAAGCTACAATTATATGTCTTACTGAAACGTTGCTGGATGATGCCACTATGCACGTAGTAGTACTCGATGGATTGTCCATGCATCGGCAGGATTGTATAACGGCTTCAGAGAAGTTGAAAGGAGGACTGTTAAAAAAAACAACGAGTATGCTGCTTCCAGTGCTGATTTAGAATACCTTATGGTTAGTGGGAGACCCTTTTATCTACCAAGACAGTTCTCATCTGTAGTTGTCTACATCCTTTCACATGCCAACACCACTCTGGCAGTCAATGAACTGTATAGGGCCATAAACAAACAATAAACCGCTCACCCAAAGGCAGCATTTCTGGTGGGTGGAAACTAACGCGGAGATACTTAAAACCATCCTACCTCACTTCTACCAACACGTCTCCTGCACCACTAGGGGAGCTAAAACTCTATTCTACCCCCAGAAACGCATACAAGGCCCTCCCCGTTCTGCCTTCAGGATATCTGGCAATGACTCCATTCTCCTGCTTTCTGTTTACAAATATAAGCTCAAACAGGAAGTACCAGTGATGCTCTCAATACGGAAGTGGTCGGCTGTAGCGAGGCTACAATACTGTTTTTCTTGTACAGACTGGGATAAATTCCCGGGATTCATCCGATAGCATTGAGGAGTTTACCACAAGTCACAAGCTTCGTCAATAAGTGCATAGACGATGTCATCCCCACAGTGACTATAAGAACGTATCCAAATCAACAACCATGGATTACAGGCAATATCCACGCTGGGCAAAAGGCTAGAGCTACTGCTTACAAGAAATGGGACACGGACATGGACACATACAACAAAGCCCGCTACAACCTCAGATGAGACATCAAACATGCAAAAGCACAATATAGGAGGTTGGCGGAATATTCAAATCAAATTTTATTGGTCACATGCAGATGTTATTGCGAGTGTAGTGAAATGCTTGTGCTTCTAGTTCCGACAGTGCAGCCAAGTAATCTAACAATTCCACAACAACTACCTAATACACATAAATCTAAGGGATGGAATATTTATATGTACATATTCTTATACGGGTGGGCCATGGCCAACCGGCATAGACAAGATGCAATAGATGGTATAAAATACAGTATATACATTTGGGATGAATGCAAGATATGTAAATATCATTACTAAAGTGGCAGTAATAAATGGACTTTTTTTAGAGTGGCCAGTGATTAAGTATGTATGTAGGCAGCAGCCTCTCTGTGTTAGTGATGGCTGTTTAACAGTCTGATGGCCTTGAGATGAAGCTATTTTTACAGTCTCGGTCCCAGTTTTGATGCACCTGAACTGACCTTCTGGATGGTAGCGGGGTGAATAGGCAGTGTCTCGAGTGGTTGTTGTCCTTCATGATCTTTTTGGCCTTCCTGTGACATCGGGTGCTATAGGTGTCCGGGAGGGCAGGCAGTGGGGTGGAGATGTTGTTTCCTAACTTCACCATGTGGGGTGGCCCGTCAGGAAGTCCCAATTGCACAGGGTGGGGTTGAGACCCAGGGCCTCAAGTTTAATGATGAGCTTGGAGGGTACTATGGTGTTGAATGCTGAGCTGTAGTCAGTGAACAGCATTCTTACATAGGTATTCCTTTTGTCCAGATGGGATAGGGCAGTGTGCAGTGTGATGGGGATTGCATCATCTGTGGACCTATTGGGATGGTATGCAAATTGCAGTGGGTGTAGTGTGACAGGTAAGGTGGAGGTGATATGATCCTTGACTAGTCTCTGAAAGCACTTCATGATGATGGAAGTGAGTGCTACCGGGCGATAGTCATTCAGTTCTGTTACCTTTGCTTTCTTGGGTACAGGAACAATGGTGGCCATCTTGAAGAATGTGGGGACAGTATACCTGGATAGGGAGAGATTGAATATGTCCGTAAACACTCCAGCCAGCTGGTCTGCGCATGCTCTGAGGACTCGGCTAGGGTCGCCGTCTAGGCTGGCAGCCTTGCGATGGTTAATACATTTAAATATCTTATTCACGTCGGCCACAGAGATGGAGAGGGGGGGGCGCAGTTCTTTGTAGCGAGCTGTGTCGGTGGCACTGTATTATCCTCAAAGTGTACAAAGAAGGTGTTTATTTTGTCTGGAAGCAAGACGTCGGTGTCCGTGACGTGGCTGGTTTTCTTTTTGCAGTCCGTGATTGCCTGTAGACCCTGCCACATATGTCTCGTGTCTTAGCCGTTGAATTGCGACTCCACTTTGTCCCTATATTGACGTTTCACTTCTTTGATTGCCTTGTGGAGGGAATAACTACACTGTTTGTATTCTGTCATATTTCCGGTCGTCTTTCTATGGTTAAATGCGGTGGTTCGCGCTTTCAGTTTTGCGCGAATGCCGCCATCTATCTACAGTTTCAGGTTAGGGTAGGTATTAATACACAGTGGGAACAACATTTTATATGCACTTCCTTATAAACTCACTGTGATTGATTCGTAATCTATATATTACTCTCTGAGGCTACCCGGAACATGTCCCAGTCCTTGTGATCAAAACAACCTTTAGTCTTATTACACCGGCTCTGATGCTTGTCGTATGTGGCAGGGCTTGCAGACAATAATGGATTACAAAGCCATTAGTTGCCTAGCAATGGATAACTCCCAAATGAACTAAACACCATTATGCTCGTTCTGAGGAATATAACACCGCCTTTCATGAAAGCCCATGTTTTTCTGGATTACTGTGTGATCTCACTCTCTGTGGCCGATGTGAGCAAAACGTTTGAACAGGTCAACAATCAGACGGAATACCAGGGAGCATTCTCAAAGCATGGGCAGACCAGCTGACAAGTGTCTTCACAGACATTTTCAATCTATCCTTGTCCCAGTCTGTAATCCCAACATGTTTCAAGCTGACCACCATTATCCCTGTTCCCAGGAGCTCCAATGTAACCTGCCTAAATGACTATCGCCATGTAGCACTTACATCTGTAATTACGAAGTGCTTTGAAAGGCTGGTCATGACACACATCAACACCATCATCCCATTATCCTAGATCCACTCCAATTCGCTTAAGGGCCGATCCCGATTTAGGAATTTTTGCATTTCCTACTCACATTGCAGTATTTGATATTCAGACTTGCCTATTTCAGTCGTGTTACACGCTCTACAAGCTACCTTGCGCACTCTCAATAAATTTAATTCAACTGCTGAAAAACCTCCCACTTGCTGGCCAACAGATTTTCTTGTGAAGATAATTGTACTTAAAACCCCATTAAATTATCTTAAGCCATCCCTTTAAATACATTACACATTTGTATTCAAATTTTGTTGGCAGACTCAATAGAATACATTGAGAGAACAGGTTCAGAATATAGGGATCAATTAAAGAAAGCCATTTACAGTTGAAGTCGGAAGTTTACAAACACAAACACAGGTTGGAGTCATTAAAATTTGTTTTTAAACAACTCCACAAATTTCTTGTTAACAAACTATAGTTTCGGCAAGTCGGTTAGGACATCTACTGTGCATGACA
Organism: Oncorhynchus masou masou; assembly: GCF_036934945.1. Classification (NCBI taxonomy): domain Eukaryota; kingdom Metazoa; phylum Chordata; class Actinopteri; order Salmoniformes; family Salmonidae; genus Oncorhynchus; species Oncorhynchus masou. The sequence goes on along the minus strand of NC_088216.1, from coordinate 44,470,704 downwards.
GAAGTAAATTTCTGTTTACAGACAGATTATTTCACTTACAATTCACTGTATCACAATTCCAGTGGGTCAGAAGTTTACATACACTAAGTTGACTGTGCCTTTAAACAGCTTGGAGAATTCCAGAAATTGATGTCATGGCTTTAGAAGCTTCTGATAGGCTAATTGACATAATTTGAGTCAATTGGAGGTGTACCTGTGGATGTATTTCAAGGCCTACCTTCAAACTTGCATGACATCATGGAAAAATCAAAAGAAATCAGCCAAGACCTCAGAAAAAAAATTGTAGACCTCCACACGTTTGGTTCATCCTTGGGAGCAATTTCCAAACGCCTGAATGTACCACGTTAATCTGTACAAACAATAGTACGTATAAACACCATGCGACCACGCAGCCGTCATACCCCTCAGGAAGGAGACGCGTTCTGTCTCCTAGAGATGAACGTACTTTGGTGCGAGAAGTGCAAATCAATCCCAGAACAACAGCAAAGGACCTTGTGAAGATGCTGGAGGAAACCGGTACAAAAGTATCTATATCCACAGTAAAACGAGTCCTATATCAACATAACCTGAAATGCCGCTCAGCAAGGAAGAAGCCACTGCTCCAAAACCACCATAATAAAGCCAGACTATGGTTTGCAACTGTACATGGGGACAAATGTCCTCTGGTCTGATGAAACAAAAACAGAACTGTTTGGCCATAATGACCATTGTTATGTTTGGAGGAAAAAGGGGGAGGCTTGCAAGCCGAAGAATACCATCCCAACCTTGAAGCACGGGGGCGGCAGCATCATATTGTGGGGTGCTTTGCTGCAGGAGGAAAGGATAAAGGTGTGGCTATATTGACGCAACATCTCAAGACATCAGTCCAGAAGTTAAAGCTTGGTTGCAAATGGGTCTTCCAAATGGACAATGACCCCAAGCATATTTCCAAGGTTGTGGCAAAATGGCTTAAGGACAACAAAGTCAAGGTATTGGAGTGGCCATCACAAAGCCCTGACCTCAATCCTATAGACATTTTGTCGGCAGAACTGAAAGTGTGTGCATGCAAGGAGGCCTACAAACCTGATTAAGTTACACCAGCTCTGTCAAGAGGAATGGGCCAAAATTCACCCAACTTATTGTGGAAAGCTTTTGGAAGGCTACCCGACATGTTTGACCCAAATTAAACAATTTAAATGCAATGCGACCAAATACTAATTGAGTGTATGTAAACTTCTGACCCACAGGGAATTTGATGAAAGAACTAAAGCTGAAGTTAATCACTACTATTATTTTTCACATTCTTAAAATAAAGTGGTGATCCTAACTGACCTAAGACAGGGATGTTTTACTAGAATTAAATGTCAGGAATTTTGGAAAAACTGAGTTATTAAATGTACATGGCTAAGGTGTATGTAAACTTCCAACTTCATCTGTATTTATTTTCGTCTCTGTTTCAGCACTAACTGGTAGATTTAAAAACACTAATCTTGTAGTTTACATTTTAGGGTTAGGAAAGTATGAATCATTACAATAAAAAACAGTTTGGAGAGCCTTTATGCACACAATACTGTATGGATGAATTCAAAATTACAGTGGTTTGATTAATCCTGAAAGTCATCATATTGACGTTCCGTCCATTAAATATTGGAAGGAGGAAGGAAAGTGTACAATAGGGGTTGAACAATAATCCTATAAATCTACCCTAAATCTCACTCATCATGTATGACAACTATTCAGTCGTTGTGAACCGTGAGCAAGGCTCCAGGTTTAACTTGCTTTGAGTTCCATAATGATTCAAATAGGCTACATTTCCTAAGGTATTGCACAACGTTAGCCTAGTATGATCCACTAATGCTAGTGATCCTCAGGAACAATTTAAGGATTTTAAATGTTTCTATTTAAAAAAAAAAATCCTTTATTTAACCAGGCAAGCCAGTTAAGAACAAGTTCTTATTTACAGCATGCAATTGACACTGGGCCAATTGCACGCCGCCTTATGGGACTCCCAATCACGGCCGGCGGTGATAGAGCTTGGATTTGAACCAGGGACTGTAGTAACACCTCTTGCACTGAGATGCAGTGCCTTAGACCGCTGTGCCACTCAGGAACCCATATGTGACAGAGAAAAGAAAGGTAAACAGAATGGAATGGACTGATACAATTATTTTTGAATGTGGGTTCCTAACAAACAATGTTTGCAGTCATTCACAAATGTTGTTGTGGCATTTGGTGTGCTCTGGGAGAGGATACAATGTTAGTTCTTATTAATGGTCTCTGTAATTGTAAGTATATGCGTTGCATTGTAGTACATTAAAGATCCATTCTTTTTACTTGGCACACATTCCTAGTGGTTCCAGTAGGCCTAAGGCCTAATTATCTCTGACATTGAACAAACATAACTAAACATTTTATTATTGTGCATTTTGAAGCAAAGGTAAGGCTATGTTCACACTGTTATTGTAAATAAAGTGCATTTCTCTTTGAATCAGTTACCTCTGTTCCCATGCCCCACCCTTTTCATATTGTTGGTAATGTTGGTAATTATCAACTCTAAAAACGTTTGCGTAGCAGCTACACACTTAAACCGATCATATTTTGACGGAAGTCGGCAGACTCTGAGCTGGAGCATGGAAAGTGATTATATTTGGGGATCTTTATGTTAATTGTGATTGGTGCTTTTAATCAATATTGTACTGCCTTGTTTTGGTTGTGTGTTTGTGGAGCTGTGTGTCTAGTGCATGTTTCAGGTATCCCTGTCCTTTCCATGGGGCACGCAGTCCTATAACCAAATACAACTAAACTATACAAAGATAACATGTCCTTGTACATAAGGCGTGGAGCATGGGAATTAAAAGCAAAGATAAGATGCAACAATTTATTTTCTGCTTCTCGTTGTTCAAATGCACAATCAGGGTCTCAAGAGCTCAAATGTTGTGCTACAGACACATTCAGAGTTATACAATATACATTTATTTCAATCAAGACTGTTACTTACTGGAAGGTGTGGTCAGAGAGGACAATGGTTACAGATGGACTAAGATCATTGCCAAATAACTACTTTCACAATTGATTATACTTTAGTAAAAATTACCATGCCAACCGACAAAGCAAGAGGATCTGTGAATGAATGCAAACACTGTTTATAAAGGCAAAGCCTCGTTCTTGATTGCCAACGAGCTGCACCTGACTGGCGAGACGGAAGAAAGCTACTCTTAGTGTTCACCGGTCACACCTGCATGAAAGAGTAGGTTGATGCTTCTAGTGTTGATGCAACCGCTTTTGCCGAACTGTCCACATACTTGACAAAATCAGTCATATTTCTGACTTTCCCTTAAACCTTTTGGCAAAAGAACGGCATGGGGTAGCAAGGCACAGGACAAACAACATGCTACATTTGAAAGTTAACTTTTATACTGTCTAGCCTAATGTCTGATATCCCTAAAGGATCGTGTGATCAGTGAAGTCTATGGAGACAGGATTCTCCCTGGTCTTTGAAGTCATGTTATAAATTACCCATGGAGACCTTTGAATAGACTGCCTTCTGCCTTTGTACACAGGAATATCCCACAGTCATGTTTCCTGGGAAAGGCTAGGATGGTTGAGAGTTAAAACTTGGAAGGATGTGCTTTTTGAGGAAGTTCTACTCTTGACAGAATGGGGCTAAGAACCTTATGTTAACTTGAAGTCTAAAGGAATATCTTTTTTTTCCAGATCATCCAATACTGTCGCATTTGCGGTCCATTTTTATTGATTAGTACCCCTAGTGTCCAGCCATCTCATTTTACATCCCTGGCTACTGTAATCATCTGTGTCCATATTGTTATTCTTCACTGATTTAGGAGTAAGCCTTAACGCAGCGTGCAACCCTCTTTGTATAGTGGCAGTCATTGATGCAACATGATCTTTCCTCTGAAGAGAGCCTTTAAAACCCCTCGGAGTCGATGTCCGTGCCCACGTAGAAATCAAATTAGCATAATACAAAAATACATTTAAGCTAGAGATTGCATTAGCCGATGTTGCACTTCTGCAGAGAAAGGTGATAGAGCTACAGCGGTGAGACACATCAGACCTTGAGGCAATCCCGAAAATGTATTTTCTCACTAAATCGTCTGTAGCATCTGAACGGTTTGGCCTACAAACGGAGAACACCATCATGTTCATAAGAGTCATCGTTCCATAGAGGGGTCATACGAATGTGATGGTGTTCTCCGTTTTGCTCTATGACCCCCACAAGCGTCTTGGGAGTCGTCTGAAGTCGGTACAGACAATCTTCCAACTTCTGTCTGTAGGGTCGAACAGTTTGGGCTACACACTAATAATACCCCTCTGTGGAAAGGTAAGACTCACACATGTACAGTGTCAGTTGTTTAATTATAGGACGCCCACAGGCCACATACGACTCATCTGAATGTCCCTGGCTACCAGTTGCAAGACCCCTTGACTTTTTCCACATTTTGTTACTTTACAGCCTTATTCTAAAATGGATCAAATATATTTTTTTTCCGTCATCAATCTACACAATACCCCGTAATGAAAAGGCAAACTGTTTCTTAGCAATGTTTGCAAATGTATTAAAAAAAAAAACAGATACATTATTTACATAAGTATTCAGACCTTTGCTGTGAGACTTCACATTGAACTCAGGTGCATCCTGTTTCCATTTATCATCCTTGAGATGTTTCTGCAACTTGATTTGAGTCCACCTGTGGTAAATTCAATTGATTAGATATTATTTAGAAAGGCACACACCTGTCTATATAAGGTTCCACAGTTGACAGTGCATGTCACAGCAAAAACCAAGCCATGAGGTCGAATTAATTGTCCGTAGTGCTCCGAGACAGGATTGTGCGAGGCACAGATCTGGGGAAGGGTACCTCCATGTCAATGTTTTTTTTTCGTGATCTTACTTATGTCTCTCCAATATAGGACAGACACTGCATAACAAACTTCTTTTAGATTTTTTTGGGGGGGACTATCTTGTCAAATACCATTTAGTTGAGAGCTAATAAAATACCATTTACTGTGCCCTTAACCTCTGCGTTTGTGTAGCTGTTCAGAAGATGATATTGTGAATGGAGAAAAGGTTTTAAATGTATGCAACATGATACTACTAATGATCCTAATGGAAAATTCCCCATAGATATTCATTTAGAGTCCTCCAATCCTCTACGTGTAATTTGGCGGAGAGTCACGTCATTACATTCTCCCCCCCCAGATATACTGTAGGCCTACCATAGGCAAAATGAGTCTCACTAGTGTTGAGTAATATGCTGTTAAAAATGGTGTAGGTCTTATTTATTTAAAGAGCATATAAAAGTTAGAAGCAAAAGCCTACAACTATTTTAGCACCGTTTTGGCTGCTCTGAGGCAAGTATGGGGACTGGTCTTGATAATTCAATGATATTTTTATTTTCACTTAATCTCCATTTGGGTATTGGTTAGACAATATTTCGAAAATTAGGGTGCAGAAATGTTATGCCCTTAGTGTAACCTTTATTTAACTAGGCAAGTCCAGTTAAGAACAAATTCTTATTTACAAGGACAGCCTACTCCTTCCTCGTGCCCTGCGGGGATTCTTTAGCTAAATAGCCCAGTACTGTACAGCACGTTGTACAACGCCATATTTTCCATTCCATCCTAATGGAAACCCAGAGGGTTTTTCGTTTTTCTTGGAATAGAAAAAATATAATTTGAATCAAATTAAGTATTAATCAAAAGTTTGGACACACCTACTCATTCCAATATTTTTCTTTATTTTTTAAAACTATTTTCTACATTGTAGAATAATAGTGAAGACATCACAACTATGAAATAACACCGGTCTCCCACGTGCCACACATTTTGTAGTACAGACATGGACCGCTCTCCCTTATGTAAGGAATTAGGCACTTTCCCATGTTTACTACAGTATGTATTGTAGATTGCACAGTAGCCTAATAAACAAATAAACACATTTTCTTAATAAAATATTGAGGTTATGGGTGGGGCCAGTCCTTTGAAAATAGAGGATGCGCTTGATTTGGCTGTGTACTGGGAAGGGGAGTGAAATAAAAAAATACTCTTTCAAAATACAGATGTTGATTTAGTTATGGATCTATAACAAATTTCTATGGGAATAAATATCACTGATTTACAGAAATATTGGAACAAAGTTGTCTAATGAAGGCAAACAATTTAGAATCCTCCAATCCTGTAGCCTACTCCTGACCGTCACGTTGTACAGCACCATATTTTCCATTCCATACTAACGGGAACCCCGAGGGTTTTGTTTTTCTGTGAATAGAAGCACCATAATATCAAATTTATTAAAAACAATCCCATATACTATGTTTTACAAAAAGGTTTTAAATTCTATAATGCCAATACGGAATACTATCAAATGTTTGTCAAAGATGCCCTCTGGTGGTCAAACTAGCAATAGCTTGCAGTAACAGGAAAAATGTCTGACAATTAAATGACGTGCCACAGAATTCTGCAGCAGCACGCAAGGTGTGCCACAGTATGACGCAACTTTTAAAGGAGGAACCACTGTAGGTTGGCAGGTACAGACCACTGCTGTCACTAAATCCTGCCTGTAGATTTATATTATCACAATCACTAGCCCAGCGTGATGCTAGTTAGACACAGGGTGTTCTGTTCCCTCATTCCCTTTTTGTTTTCCTATCTCCTTGCCTTATTCATAGTCTTCAACGTATCCTCTTTACTATATACTTTCTGTGTAGAGATTTACTGGAGTTTGAAAACTATCAGCATGAAGCTGCCTGGCCTAAGGCTGACATCATGCTGCAATGAGAATGCAACACCGGTCTGTACATTGTGATAGGTTGTCATCGCCATAAATGGCTTCTTCATAAATTGTCCTAAGGCATTAGGATTGGAGCTATGCCATTGTTATACGGAACTTATTATGAAAGCGTTATATTTTTCGCCCTCAAGTTGTTGCTCTCAAATTCCTCTTTCCTTTTGTCAAGTGCTCTGTGACAATGGCAATGTGAGAAGCATTTGCACAAAATAAAGCTGCATTGAATTGTATTTCATCTCCATCTCCTCTTTACCGCCATTCTCTTGGTCCCTCTTTGTCAGCCTCTAAACATTTACACATTTTCATAGATCTAGCTGAGATCACGGCATGGGGTTCTGTACTGATAATACCCTGGTGAGATCTCTCCACTAACAGCCTAATGTTGTTTCACAGAGTCTGTTTGGTCTCGATAAGGCCCCTTTGTTGTGTGTATCACTCTGCGTGCTGTGAAAAGGCTCAGGTTCCAGTATTGTCTTACATAGCAACACACTTATCCTATTGAACATAAAATAGTCCCTCCACGGGAACAATGTCACTGTTTATAATCTCCCTACAGAAAAATAAAGCCGTGCAATCCGTTACACAAATGCAAATTTGGCATGTAATTAAATCACAGGTAGGCCTGTTCAGTTAAACAAATTTCAACAGTCAGTGTTGTCTAAACATGTTTTCTGTCACCCGCATAGTTTTGCAAGACTATACAGTAGGGTTATTGCAAATTTGGCCTAAAATTAAAGCATGTGATGCTAGGAACATGTTCAGTTATACAAAGCTTTACAGTTTAATCTGTTTCCGGTCACTGCAGTGTTTCTCAACGCCAGGTTTTCTTTTACCAGTAAATACAATTTATTTCCAAAGTTGGTTATGTCAAGGTGATGATGGGTTGAACAAAAAGAAAAAAAGAAAACACGTGTAAAAAGTATGTACCACGTACAGAAGTTACCAATTAATTCCTGTTCAACTTAACAAACAACTCAAACCACAACTTGGTCTTTGTTCAATATAATAAGTACTTTGGGAGTCATTGTGTGTGTGTGTGTGTGTCTCAGCCTTCAGGGCCTTCCTAGGCAAGAAGGACGTGTCCAAAGAGTTGGAGGAGGTGCACGCTGAGGGTCGGGCCCAGAACACCCTGCACATGGCGTCCGTCACTGAGCTCCTGCTTAACCCTGCCTTGCGCTGGCAGGTCATCACCGTCATAGTCACCATGGCCTGCTACCAGCTGTGTGGCCTGAATGCCGTAAGTGGCAGCTTTCTCTCATCTCTGATAATTGAGTGTACTGTTCTCTGATAAAAAAAATGGGGGGGCTTTATTTGGCTCATCGCGATTTTGTGACTCCTAGTGGCGGGTTGGGCGCCTGCAGGCTGACCAGTTGAACGGTGTTTCTGCCGACACATTGGTGCGGCTGGCTTCCGGGTTAAGCAGGCGGGTGTTAAGAAGAGCGGTTTGGTGGGTCATGTTTCGGAGGACGCATGACTCAACCTTTGCTTCCTGAGCCGATTGGGGAGTTGCAGCGATGAGACAAGTTCGAAATTGAGGAGAAAAAGGGGGTAAACATATATATATATATATATATATATATATATAATTTACATTTACATTTTAATCTAACAATGGAATGACCAATAAGTGGCTTGGCTCTCCAGCAGCAGTAGTTGAGATGGAAGTGTTATTAAGTTGGTGACAGTCAGGGGGGGAAGAAAAACTCCTACTGATAGATAATAATCCCCTTTCACCGACAAACGTCTAGATGTTATTTGAACTTGCTGAATTATTCATGCAAAGTTTATGCAAGACGCTTCATGGGATTTATGGGAGTATGCAATCAATTGCATCAATGCTCGATGTGCTTATTCATTTACCAGTCCTCGAAAAACTTATCTACCCCCACCAAAGAAAAAAACTGTTTTCAGGAATTTAAATTAAGATTTTCTTTTTAGATATATTGCCATATAGTCACAGAACTTCACAAGCAATTTTCCCCAAGAAACTTCATTACGAATGCATTACTGGTGACTTTGCTGTGTGATAGGAACAAGATAGAAGGAATGAGATGCTGATGACAGTGTATGAGCATGAGGGCTCACAATGAAAAGGCTCGATTAGTATCAATCCAAGGACACAGCTGAACAAGAACAAATGGAACTTATGGCTTAATTAAATCACTAATCGACCTTTGCACCGTAATTGGCATTTCTTTCCGGCTCGTAAGACAGACAGGAAATTGGGCTTGCAATTTAAAGGACAGGGATGTATCCATAGAGAACATTTTTAAGTGTTCTATTGAATTCAGTAGCTGTATCCTCACTGGCGTAGTTACTGTACAAGGCTCTTACTAGCTCCTCATTCACTGGACCTTTAAAATAGGAATATGCCAGTGCCACCAATCGCTTTTGTTGGAATGTGGTGTTTATCTTCAAAATGAGCCGGTAATAATGTTCTTTCATTTAAAAAATTAACTGGCATAGCATTGGGTTTACATTCTTGGGGGTGTTGCTATCCCTTTAGTTTTTGTAGGACAAATAACTCAATAGTGTAAAGGCATTTATTTCTAGCCTGCAATGTGAAAGTCTCAATAAATTATGCAGATTTTAAACGCAATGGCGCAAATCAGTGTTGATGTCACGACTTCCACCGAAGTTAGTCCCTCTCCTTGTCCGGGCGGTGTTCGGCAGTCGACGTTGCCAACCTTCTAGCCATTTTTAATTTTCCATTGGTTTTGTCTTGTCTTCCTTCACACCTGGTTCCAATCACATCAATTACATGTTGTGTATTTAACTCTCTGTTTCCCCTCATGTCCTAGTCGGTGATTGTTTGATTGTATGTTCTGGTGTGTGATGGTTTTGTACCCACTTTTATTATTTTGTATATTTTGGTTTTCTGAGTTTTGTGAGCACTTATTAAACGACTCCGTTTATACCAAGTTTGTTCTCCTGCGCCTGACTTCTCTGCCACCAGCACCCACCCATTACAGTTGAATTCCCCTAATCCTGACCTTGGTGGGTGAACTGATATTTATGCCGTCTTTTCTATATTTTCTGCCTATTCCTACTTGGCACTGGACTGCTTTAATTCTGAAACTGATTTAAAAAAAGGCATTAATCTCTATACAGCATACATCCAATTCAATGGTTAAATGCTATTTGATATCAGGGTCGTTTTCAATGGGTTCAGTTGGTATCATTAATTCACATTTATTTATTGATATGGGTGGTGTACAAGCGATATGAGCACATGCAGGCCAAAGCTTTGATGTGTCCTAAAATGTCCACACTTTTGATGCGGTGGTATTTGTTGATCATTGTTATCTCTTGACAGATCTGGTACTACACCAATGGGATCTTGAGGGACTCGGGCTTTGCAGAGAATGTGATCCCATACATCGTCCTCAGCACAGGCGGTATAGAAACGCTGGCTGCTGTTGTCTCAGTGAGTAAAACCTCTCAGGCAATCTTAAAAACAACTAATAGCTCACTTTTATACACCCACACCACCATGTTCAGCAAAATGCTCCAAGTTGTCTTGACATTAGTCAGCTTCATTGCAGGTGAGTAAATAGGCTACACAGGAACCTGTGAATAACCAGTCCTTTCAGTGTCCAGGCATTGACCTCAGAGTCATATTGTGCAACTCTCTGAAGTCACCGGACAGCAACCCATAATTTCTGAGTTACTTGTTCACTTCAACATTTTGTGTGAAACCGGATTCATTTCGTGTAGTATGTATTTGTGATCATTGAACCATAGTTTATTTTATTCCATTTGTCATTTAGCAGATGGGATTTCCTCAAATTTTATCCTTGCCCAATTTGACCTCTTCCCTGCATGAACCACGTAGCCAGTGATAGGAATTAATTTCCCAGGGCTTTTTCAGTTATATTTCCTCTGTTTTTGTTCCCAATCTGAATAGATGAGCAGACCATTAAAAATACTTCCCTTTCTCTCCTATCAGGGGTTAATTTGTTATACTTTTGTTTACCATTTCTTACAGACGGTTTATAGTTGTTCAACCAGTTTTCCACCAACCCTATCCCTTACCCTAAATCTAATCCTTGGCCTATACACATGTTCTATCTTAATTTGACCAGTATCGTCAGAGGAGTAAAATAATCCTGAAGCAAGAGGATTTGAATGTCTAAAGAAATATTTAGAATTGCCACCAGGGGGCAGCTAGAATACAGTACTATAGCCTACCTACTACCTACATTGTACCTTCGACTGCAGGTCCACTGGGTGACATTTCAAGAAGCCTACTGTAGGCTACATGCAGCTACCGAACACTCTGCAAAACATGGTCGGACGGGGCTGTTTTTTTTGCAGAGAGATTGTCCTCCACATTAGGAAGGTTGCTTAGGCCTACAAGTTAATTTAATTTACTTAAAGAAGTAAAACAAATAGTCTGATAATTTAAACGTCAAAGAAAAGGGTCTCAGCTCAACAAAATTGCAAATACAACTGAGAATAATAGTAAACTGTACATGCAATTAAATCATTTTCATTTTTACAATTGTTGTGAATTAGTTTGGATTTTTTCATTGGATCAATTTATATTCACCCAATCAATGTGATCACAATATTGAATGATAATGATTGTCACGTGATTTAAGAGACAGGGTTGGAGGGAATTGCAGGAGTGGCGATGGTCAAATCAGCTGGTCAACAAGCTGTTCAATCAGCTGTCAATCAACTGATGGGCCATCAGCTCAAATCAGCATATCAACTCAGATGGGGAAACACAAAACTTATTGGTTTTGACACCGTCCATTAAATATGCCATCAAATAGGCCGTTCCCCAAACTATTTTAACAAACTTTGATATAGCATTTTCTCTGTTGTTCATTCAGTTAAGCCTTCACTCGCTTCACATGGGCTGCGTTTTTTGCGTGTTTTTTATTTTTTAAGTCAGTCGCTCTAGTTCATGCTCCATTCCCTATGCTACCTCACTATTCTCAATTTCATCTTGTCTTTATATCTTATATTAACGGCCTATGTGGTCAATTCGTTTTGATAGGCTACATACAGTAGGCTATACTTTAGGCCAGTGGTGGTAGGTGATGTTTAAGATGAGGGAGGACTTTTTTTAATGAGCATTGCCTTATTTCTATTACTGCTTATTGTATTCCATATTCTATTCACCCAGCTCAATGTAAAACCGATATGTTTAGGCTACTACATGATACTCAGGATACATTCAATACCGCCTTGCACACTCTTTCCTGCATTTAGCTGATCAAAAATGTAATCATTAGTCCAACAGTTGGAGAATTTATTTTGGACAAATTCAGGTATGTTTATCCCTGTTTCGTTCCATTTGCTTCCATTAAAGAAATGGCTGAATTGCAACATTTACCTGGAGCTAATGCTGCAGATAGCAGTACTGGGTGACTTGAAAAGTCATAGTCAATCGATCAATAATATAATAATACTTTTAGCAATTAAAAAAAAATCTTTAATTAGAATCTGTAGAAACTGAGAATAGAAAGGTTCAGAACGTTTGAAGCATCACAGCACAGTTGAAAATATATGTCAAATAGAAATCCTATATGGATGGGGTTAAGAGATAAATGGGATGGGTTGAATGGAGCTGTAAAATAGATTTGGTGTAAAATGTATATAGTATGTATAAACTGGAAGTAGAAGCCTAAGTGTTGTTTATTAGTTTACTACAATTAGGGGAGTGTTTGCAGGAAATAATAAAGGAAAATATATTTTAAAAATATGTATATGTACAGTATGTATGTATGTATGTATGTATGTATGTATGTATGTATGTATGTATGTATGTATGTATGTATGTATGTATGTATACTGTATATATATCCAACAAAATATACACTTAGGTTGGCGTCATTAAAACTTGTTTTTCAAACACAAACACGTTTTTCAAACACAAACACATTTTTCAAACACAAACGCAAGTCGGTTCAGCCATCTACTTTGTTGGAAAAATTACTTGTGTTATGCACAATTGTTTACAGACAGATTATTTCACTTATAATTCACTGTATCACAATTCCAGTGGGTCAGAAGTGTACATACACTAAGTTGACTGTGCCTTTAAACAGCTTGGAAAATTCTAGAAAATTGTCATGGCTTTAAAAGCTTCTGGTAGGCTAATTGACATCATTTGAGTCAATTAGAGGTGTACCTGTGGATGTATTTCAAGGTCTACCTTCAAACTCAGGGCCTCTTTGCTTGACATCATGGGAAAATCAAAAGTTGTACGTACTGCCAAATTCTCTAAAACGACACTGGAGGCGGCTTATGTTAGATTTACATTAAATTATCTGGCAACAGTTCTGGTGGACATTACTGCAATTGCACGATTCCTCTAAACTAGAGACATCTGTGGCATTTTGTGACAAAACTGCTCATTTTAGAGTGGCCTTTTATTGTCCCTAGCACAAGGTGCATCTGTGTAGGGATCAAGCTGTTTAATCAGCTTCTTGATATGCCACACCTATCAGGTGGATGGATTAGTTTGGTAAAGGAGAAATACTCACTAACAGGGATATAAACAAATTTGTGCTCAACATTTTTGAGAAATACGCTTTTTGTGTGAATGGAACATTTCTGGGATCTTTTATTTCAGCTCATGAAATACTGGACCAACACTTTCCATGTTGCGTTTATATTTTTGTTCAGTATATATAAAACAACGGTTGTTGATGTGCGTGGATGCATTTCAGATACATGAAATAGAACCTTGCTCTACTGTAGCAGTAGCACATTTCTTAATTTTACATTTTTAAATTTAATTAGGCAAGTCAGTTAAGAGCAATGTCTTATTTAGCAATGCCGGCCTACCCCGGCCAAACATCCCCGAACCCGGACGATGCTGGGCCAATTGTGCACTGTCCTTTGGGACTCCTGATCACGGCTGGTTGTGATACAGCCTGGGATCAAACCAGGGTCTGTAGTGATGCCTCTAGCACTGAGATGCAGTGCCTTAAACCTCTCGGGTTCGGGAGCTTCAACCGCCCGGGAGCAGCTTTAGTGTTTGAGCGAACGAGAGAGAGAGAGAAGGATTTTGCTAGCAGGCCCTGGTCTGAAATGTCTAGACTGCCCCTGCACGGAGAGAAAGATAACTATGGGATTTCATTGAATCTATCTAAATCATGAGGCTAATTTGAATTTCCAGATGCGTAGGAGCATTTTCTGTGACAAGAAAGTGATCAAATCATGTATGTGTTAAGTTTTTCTCTCCGTCCTTTTCCTTGACACAGTCGATCACGGCATCATTTTCTGCCTTTGCTATTTTAGCTTTTCTCCTGCTCTCTGTCCATCCAGTTGATTTGGTGGACGAAATAAGCAATCATGTGGAATGTTTAGTGTTAGGTTATGATTGAATCCTTTTCTCATCACATTGTCATTCAACAGTTTATTGACTTGCAGAGCTCATGAAAATGCCAAGCATGCATACTGTGTAGCTTTGAAATACAGGGACGTGTGCCTCTTATTAGAAGCTCGCTGAAAGACAATGAGATCTTTTTTATGATCCTCTTTCACATTACCTAACTCTGGTTTGGGAATTCATATTTTCCAAATTGTACCTTGATCATGATGTCTGAGATGAGTAATAATTATTTCCAATTTAAGCATTAGATTTTTCATAGTTTGGTATCCTGTTGAAAGAATGTTCTTCATAATAAATATTTACCCTCTACCTCCAAATCCGAATCCCCACTGATTTGGAGTACATGCCAACTGACATTTACTCCTGAGGTGCTGACCTGTTGCACCCTCGACAACTGCTGTGATTATTATTATTTGACCATGCTGGTCATTTATGAACATGTCTTGGCCAGGTTTTGTTATAATCTCCACCTGGCACAGCCAGATGAAGACTGGCCACCCCTCATGGCCTTTCTAGGGAGTATTTCCTAGCCACCGTGCCTCTACACCTGCATTGCTTGCTGTTTGGGGTTTTAGGCTAGGTTTCTGTACAGCACTTTGAGATATCAGCTGATGTAAGAAGGGCTATATAAATACATTTGATTTGACATCTTGTAAGTGTCCGACTGTGAACTCAACGTGTACAGTATGCTTGGCTTTTTTTCAGTAATACCTTGTTGTCGAATATGAGGTCTAGGCACAGTAGAGGCTGGCGTGCTTTTTGCTGCTTGCAGGGCTGATGTTTCCTTCCTCAGGCATGTTCCTGTTGCGTAGTCTTTTTTCCAGCTTCCTTTCAGTTTAAAGTTACCAAATTAATTTTATTATTAATAATGGCTCTGCGTGATGTGCCATAAGAGGCATGTTATTCCCATGCTTATTGTCATGGTGGATAAATACAACCAGACGTGTGTTGATACAATGTAAGAGTATCGAATGTACCTACTGTTTGTTAGTTTTCTATAGTGCCTTGGTTGGTTTATATTCTCTGTAAGGTTACGCCACTCTAAGGCATTCTTCTGCATCGGCTCCCCTGTGGGAGTGAACGGTTCTGTAGTCCTTGAAACACAGTGGCAAGTGTGTGTGCTGCTGGGATAACTATCACCTCAGAATACTTTTGTATGCGTCACTGTAGTCTCCTTGGGCTTTTATGTGTGAAGCCAGAAGCAGAGTGTAAAACTGAGTGTAATACTGCAAATCATGTGGGGGTCTTTGATGCATGATGCGTTGTAATGGGTTTTCTCTTGATCAAATAATTGGAATGAGTTCAACACCTGAACTGGAAAGAGTGTTTTTGAGTAGAGTTCCATGTACCATCGAACTCGCCACATGTCCCCAGAACAGTAGTGTGACAAGGGCAAACTGTGAGTGTACAACATGAATAGCCCTATTCAATTTTGAAATCTATATAGAGACGAAAACAGCTGCTAGCTGTTCGTAACACAGGAAAATATGAAACGGGATCAGGGCTTATTTACTTATTATCTTGACATTTCTAAAGAAGAAGTAATTGACTTGCAAATAACTACCAAAAACTACCAATGAGTTTTAACGCATGGCCTTTATCCAGATTGCAGATTAATAGTTAATTTTGGGGCAAAGTGGTTGCTGTTTTTCGCTAAATGGTTTCTTAAGTGCAGTGCCCTGCACTTGTACTCAAAGAGCACCTTGTATTCTCACAGCTCTGGGAGCTATATTCTGCTACTCTAAACTTGAGTGCCCCACTTGGTGTTTATAAGCCAATGGGGTAAAATCCCACTACTGCCCCAAATGTACAGCAGAGGATAAGAAAGATTATCCAGGGACATTGTGACTTGAGTATTAGACTCAAGGTTTATTATCAGTGCTATCCTCGGAAGCCTAGGCTTCTCAAAAGCCACGCGTCAGAAAGTTCATAAAAATGACCCGAGAGTGTGGCACCTGCAGTCACTCCAAACTCAAGATTGAAACATTTATCAGCCTGTGATTATCCACCAAGACAGAGTAACAGATCCAAATAAAGTTCCCGCCATGATAAAGGTCTCACTAGCAAACAACATTCATCAAAGGTTGATAGATAAAACATTTTGCACTCAGCCATTTGGAACACTCATATAAACGCACATTTCTAACAATGATTTGATTCATGATGAGCAATATCCTCCTGAAATCTATTTTATGATCATAGATATACGTCCAAAACTGAATGTACTATATAACACACACTGTGCTTTTCAACATGTATTGGACCATTCTTATTTCCATCTTATTCCTGCCTCGAGAAATCACACCATCCACGCAAGAGAGCTTGCATCTCTCATCATGACGCCATTGGCGGTATAACACGGGGAAGCACATGCGCCTTTGTGGGAATTACAGTGCATAATAGGCTAACTGTAACCCCTGGGAGTTCTCTGTGTGCGCACAGAGG
Source organism: Oncorhynchus masou masou (assembly GCF_036934945.1). Lineage (NCBI taxonomy): Eukaryota > Metazoa > Chordata > Actinopteri > Salmoniformes > Salmonidae > Oncorhynchus > Oncorhynchus masou. The sequence continues at coordinate 44,454,121 of NC_088216.1, read as the reverse complement.
GTGGATCATCTCTGCAGCCCAAATACTGACGTTACGTCAGGGAGAAGAGCGCGTTCGTTTCGTGACGGTTTCTGGTAATTAGTTTGGGGGAAGAGTATTCCTAGGCTGGCACACACACAAGCAGTGTGTGGGAACTGGGGACGGCATCTTACTTCTCTCCTTTTGCTCGAGGGAAATTACGATAGGATCTGTAATTATGGAAGAGAAGAGCAGGGAGGGTAGGATGATACGAGGTGTTATGCTGAAAAAGAGATCAAATCTTATTGGTCGCAAACACATATTTAGCCGATGTTATTGCGGGTGTAGCAAAATGCTTGTGTTCCTAGCTCCAGTAGTAATATCTAACAATACACACCCTCCTAAAAAGTTAAAGACTGGAATTTAGAAATATAAGGATGAGCAATGTCTGAGTCCGGTGTATGTGTGTGTGTGTGTGTGTGTGGGGGGGGGGGGGTGTATAGAGTTGAAGTCGGAAGTTTACATACACCTTAAACCAATACATTTAAACTCCGTTTTTCACAATTCCTGACATTTAAATCCTAGTTAAAATTCCCTGTCGTAGGTCAGTTCGATCACCACTTTATTTTAAGAATGTGAAATGTCAGAAAAATAGCAGAGAATGATTTATTTCAGCTTTCATTTCTTTCATCACATTCCCAGTGGGTCAGAAGGCACTCAATTAGTATTTGGTAGCATTGCCTTTAAATTGTTTAACTTGGGTCAATTGTTTTGGGTAGCCTTCCACAAGCTCCCCACAATAAGTTGGGTGCATTTTGGCCCATTCCTCCTGACAGCTGTTGTAACTGAGTGAGGTTTGTAGGCCTCCTTGCACTCACACACTTTTTCAGTTCTGCCCACAAATGTTCTATGGGATTGAGGTCAGGGCTTTGTGATGGCCACTCCAATACCTTGACTTTGTTGTCCTAAGGCCATTTTGCCACAACTTTGGAAGTATGCTTGGGGTCATTGTCCATTTGGAAGACCCATTTGCGACCAAGCTTTAACTGATGTCTTGAGATGTTGCTTCAATATATCCACAGAATATTTGTTCCTCATGGTGCCATCTATTTTGTGAAGTGCACCAGTCCCTCCTGCAGCATAGCACCCCCTCAACATGATGCTGCCACCCCCGTGCTTCACGGTTGGGATGGTGTTCTTCGGCTTGCAAGCCTCCCTATTTTTCCTCCTAACAACATTATGGCCAACCAGTTATTTTTTTTGTTTCATCAGACCAGAGGACGTTTCTCCAAAAAGTACGATCTTTGTCCCCATGTGCAGTTGCAAACCGTAGTCTGGCTTTGTTATGGCGGTTTTGGAACAGTAGCTCTTCCTTGCTGAGAGGCCTTTCAGGTTATGTTGCTATATGACTCGTTTTACTGTGGATATAGATACTTTTGTAGCTGTTTTCTCCATCATCTCACACGGTCCTTTGCATATAATTGATAGCTTTGGAAAGAAAACACTCTGAATTTTCCAGAACTGCAAAGATATTGTCTGTGGGTGCCCTAGAACGGCAGCTACAGGCAAAACCAAGATGAAACGGCAACCTGGAAACCAGCAGGATTTTTGAGGCTCCGTTTTCCATTGTCTCCTTATATGGCTGTGAATGCGAGAGGAATGAGCCTGCCCTTTCTGTCGTTTCCCCAAGGTGTCTGCAGCATTGTGACGTATTTGTAGGCATATCATTGGAAGATTGACCATAAGAGACTACATTTTCCAGGTGTCCGCCCGGTGTCCTCCGTCGAAATTGGTGCGTCTTTTTCAGCTGCTGGTATTTTTCCATGCGATTCTGAGGGGAAAGCAGGATTCCACGAACTGCATATCAATGAAGAGATATGTGAAAAAACACCTTGAGGATTGATTCTAAACAACGTTTGCCATGTTTCGGTCGATATTATGGAGTTAATTCGGAAAAAGTTTGACGTTTTGGTGACTGAATTTTCGGTTCGTTTCGGTAGCCAAATGTGATGTACAAAACGGAGCGATTTCTCCTACACAAAGATTCTTTCAGGAAAAACTGAACATTTGCTATGTAACTGAGAGTCTCCTCATTGAAAGCATCCGAAGCTCTTCAAAGGTAAATGATTTTATTTATTTGGTTATCTGGTTTTTGTGAAAATGTTGCGTGCTAAATGCTGCTCAAAATGCTAAGCTAGCTTAGCATACTCTTACACAAATTAGTGATTTGCTATGGTTCAAAAGCATATTTTGAAAATCTGAGATGACAGTGTTGTTAAGAAAAGGCTAAGCTTGAGAGCAGGTGCATTATTTTCATTTTATTTGCGATTTTCAGAAATCGTTAACGTTGCGTTATGCTAATGAGCCTGAAGCTTTATTCACGATCCCGGATCCGGGGTGGGGAGTATCAACAAACCTCCAAATGAGCTTCAATGCCATACAACACTCCTTCCGTGGCCTCCAACTGCTCTTAATTCTAGTAAAACTACATGCATGCTCTTCAACCGATCGCTGCCCGCACCTGCCTGCCCGTCTAGCATCACTACTCTGGACGGTTCTGACTTAGAATATGTGGACAACTACAAATACCTAGGTGTCTGGTTAGACTGTAAACTCTCCTTCCAGACTCATATTAATCATCTCCAATCCAAAATGAAATCTAGAATCGGCTTCCTATTTCGCAACACAGCCTCCTTCACTCATGCTGCCGGACATACCCTCGTAAAACTGACTATCCTACCGATCCTTGACTTTGGCGATGTCATTTACAAAATAGCCACCAACACTCTACTCACCAAATTGGATGCAGTCTATCACAGTGCCATCCCGTTTGTCACCAAAGCCCCATATACTACCCACCACTGCAACCTGTATGCTCTCGTTGGCTGTTCCTCGCTACATATTCGTCTCCAAACCCACTGACTCCAGGTCATCTATAAGTCTTTGCTAGGTAAAGCTCTGCCTTATCTCAGCTCACTGGTCACCATAGCAACACCCACCCGTAGCATGCGCTCCAGCAGGTATATTTCACTTGTCACCTTCAATGCCAACATCTCTTTGGCCGCTTGGCTTCCAGTTCTCTGCTGCCAATGACTGGAACGAATTGCAAAAATCACTGAAGACTTGGAGACTTATATCTCCCTCATTACCTTTAAGCATCAGCTGTCAGAGCAGCTTACTGATCGGTGCAGCTGTACACAGCCCATCTGTAAATAGCCCATCCAATCAACTACCTACCTCATCCCATATCTGTTTTTGTTTTTCTGCTCTTTTGCACACCAGTATTTATACTTACACATCCTCATCTGTACATCTATCACTCCAGTGTTAATTGCTAAATTGTAATTAATTTGCCACTATGGCTTATTTATTGCCTTACCTCCTTACTTCATTTGCACACACTGTATACAGATTTTTCTATTGTGTTATTGACTGTGTGTTTGTTTATTCCATGTGTAACTCTGTTGTTTTTGTCGCACTACTTTGCTTTATCTTGGCCAGGTCGCAGTTGTAAATGAGAACTTGTTCTTAACTGGCCTACCTGGTTAAATAAAGGTGAAAAAAAAAGAATACGTTCAGTAGAGGTACCAGCCTCAGAAATCGGCAACTAACTTTACCTCAGATTGCAGCCCAAATAAATGCTTATTGTTATTATTGGCACTGTAAATGTATGGATTATCCCAATTGCTATTCCCCAAAATTGCCAAGGACTCCAGCCACCCTAGCCATAGACTGTTCACTCTGCTTCTGTCCGGCAAACGGTACAGAAGCATCGGCTCTCAGACCAACAGGTATGAGACAGCTTCTACCCCAAGCCATAAGACTGCCAAATAGCCATAAGATTGCTCAATAGTTCATTAAAAGGTTTCCCGGACTATCTGCCCTGACCCTGTCTTGCACTGACTATATGCACACTCACATGTACAGTATACACACTGTGTACACACACACACACACACACACACACACACACACACACACACACACACACACACACACACACACACACACACACACACACACACACACACACACACACACACACACACACACACACACACACATATATACTTTTACACATCAATTGCCACTTCTACTCTGTATTTTATTCCTCTTGTGTTACTATTTATTATTTGTATTATTTTTTTAACTGGCGATTGACTCGTAAGCAAGTCTGTACCTGTTGTATTCGCTGCATGGGGCAAATACGATTTGATTTACAACGCTATGTTTTTGCAGTAATGTTGATCATAAAATATGACAACATTGACAATTATAGTTTTGCAAACAGTCTGCGACTACCAGAATTATATGTAAAAGCTAGAATCCTTAACTAAAACAATAACAAAGCGGTCATCCCGCCTGTGTTTTGGTAAAAAGCTGATGGAGGGGCCTGGAGAAATGTAACAACTCTCAAGTTCATAGACAGAACTATGCATCCAAGGAAAGACCATATCAAAATGATGGTTTTAACCTTGTTTTGATGCTATATAGTGTTTATTTACATCTACATTGTTTACAAAATTTGAGTAAAACAAGCTTATATTTTGGGTTCTGATGGGTTACAACAGTTGGACTAAACAATGGGTATTTTTAATGAATGTATTAGTCCAAATATTGATGTAGCAAATAAGAATTCTAGTTTATTCTATAAAGTCCAATCCCTTTATTGACTCATCGATGTGGAAACTTTTAAGGACTGTTTCTAGACTGTGGTCACTTATTGGTCGCTCGCAATATGGCTAGATTCTGGTGGAAACCAGTCTACTAAAGTGCTGACTGAGAAACATTTGAGTGCACACTATTCCAAGTTAAACAACTAGTGAAAAAGGTTTGTGCCTTCAGTATTCATACCCCTTGACTTATTCCACATTTTGTTGTGTTACGGCTTGAATTCAACATGGATTAAATAGATGTTTTTCTCACCAATCTACACACAATACGCCATGTTTTTAGAATCTTTTGCAAATTTATTGACAATGAAATACAGAAATATAGCATTTGCATAAGTATTCACACCCTTGAGTCAATACTTTGTAAAAGCTTCTTAGGCAGCAATTACAGCTGTGATTACAGCCCTAAAAATTGCCAAAAACTCCAGCCACCCTAGTCATAGACGGTTCTCTTTACTACCGCATGGCAAGCGGTACCGGAGCGCCAAGTCTAGGTCCAAAAGGCTTCTTAAAAGCTTCTGCACCCAAGTATTAGACTCCTGAACAGCTAATCAAATGGCTACCCGGACTATTTGCAGTGTCCAGTCAGTGCTTGACTGAGGGACCTTACAGGTAATTGTATGTGTGGGGTACAGCGATGAGGTAGTCATTTTTATCATGTTAAACACTATTATTGAGTGAATTCAAGCAACTTATTGTGACTTGTTAAGCACATTTTTACTCCTGAATATTTCTAGGCTTGCCATAACAAAATGGTAGAATACTTAATGGACATTTCAAGACAGTTCATATTTATTATTATTATTATTATTTTTAAACAACAACATTTAAAAACATAATTCCACTTCAACATTATTGCCTTTTGTGTCTAAGCCAGTGACCAACAAATCAATTGAATACATTTTAAATTCAGGCTATAACGCAACAAAATGTGGAAAAGTTCATGGGGTGTGAATACTTTCTGAAGGCACTGTAGATAAAGTTTGTGTGTCGTGCAATACGGCCGATGCAACGTAGCTTTGAGGAGAAAATGATTCAAGACTGAACTTGTTTTGCGCATGCAAAAATAAGACAGGAAACCCTTTTCATCTTGGTCTGTCAACCACTGCGAGGCTTTGTGAAGCATCAGCCACACTCTTTTAATCTAAGATCAAAGCATTGTTCCTTTTTATCATTTTTCTTTTGAATTTAAACTTTAATTCTACACATTAATACTGCCAAAAATGTTAATCTCTGTGCTCTCCCGTAGAGTGGAATAAGCTTGAGTGAGAGGATAGAGGAACCAACTCATTATTTACTGTACTGGACTGGACTTAGTATTGAAGTTGAAGTGATGATATTTGTCTGCACACGCTCCATGCCCACTTCTGCATCATTGCTTGCATGTACTGGGCTTGAGAAAACCGCTGCTGACTTTTTTGTTTCTAATTGGACTTGCAGGGTGTATGTTTGTGTCTCCGGATATATTTATATCCTGATGCCGCTGTCTTTACCCAGCAGATCCGCAAAGGCCAGAAGGCAACGACAGTGAGTCATCAACCACTGTTGAGTAAGGCTGGAGTTCGGTCTTAACCTTAAGTCTTGTATATGTTCTGGGATAGGATTGTTTATCAAATCAAATTTTATTTGTCACGTGCCGAATTCAACATGTGCAGTAGACCTTACAGTGAAATGCTGACTACAAGCTCTTTCCCAACGATGCAGAGTTAAATAAGAACATAAAAACACAAGAGGTACGAGGTAGTTGAGGTAGGTAGGTATGTACATGTAGGTGGGGGTGGAGTGGTAACGTTACTCACTTCAACAAAGAAATATCAAGTTCCATTCTCCTAGAGTAAAGGATGATACATTGGTACTTATTCAAATTATTTCCATTTCTATTAGCACATTGCAGGGCATGATTAACAACCCCAGTTACAGCAGAAAATATTGTAAATATTGAACTGTCAGCCTATTTAAAGCATAAATATGTTTTTTCATTAATAACCTAAATTATCAAACACATACACACACCATTGTCATGCAGTGTGCCATCGCCCTTTTGCTGTTTGCCTCCGTTGCTGGGGAAACACCTTATGGGTGGCGTGTCAGAGTGATGATGTCATGTAGAGTGTGTGCTGGCACATCAAATCAGGTTTAACGTCGCTCTGCGTGCCCTCCGGGGCCGGAAAAGGAAAACAAACTCAAACATCCACGAGTCATTCCCTGGATATGTGTTAATAATAAGTGACCTTCTATGTGGGCCTGGGCAGTTTGAACGGAGGGAGGTTTATTTTTAAAACCATTCTGCTAGGGCTAGGAGGTTATGCCAGTTGACACAAAGAGAAGACAGTTCAGTGTCTGCAAGTCCATGAAGCAGTTACGCATGTTAATGTACTTCACATCTCCTCCATAGGTTTTGATATTGGGAAATGTCATTACGGCAATGTGGTAAAGAGATGTAATTATTAGAGGCCAGTAATTCTGTCCTCGCGCCTCTACACTCTTATAAAAAAGGGTTGTTTGGCCGTCCCGATGGGAGAACCCTTTTTGGTTCCAGGTAAAATTATGTTTGGTTCTAGGTAGAACCATTTTGGGTTCCATATAGAACCCTCTATGGAAAGGGTTCTACATGGAACACAAAACAGTTCTACATGGAACCCAAAAGGGTTCTACTTGGAACCAACAAGGGTTCTTCGAAGGGTTCTCCTATGGGGACAGCCCCAAAAACTTTTTCTATGAGTGTAGTGTGGATGAATATTGCCCTGAAGTGTATAACACCAACTTGAGACAGTGGGCCTTTTTTTACACAAGCACACACGTCCCCTTGAATGTCCAAGCGCCAAGGTGCTGAGTTCTGTAACATAACCAGTAGTGGCACACACACACACTCCTTCCAATATGGCCTTGATAATGGCTAGTGGTCCATGTGTGGAGGCCTGAGTGCAGCGATGTGACCATCAGTGAGACAAGTTCCAGGCCTTTAGGGGCCAGGGGTAAAGTAAAAGTTTCTCAAGCCGTAGCACCAGATGGACTGGGATCACGAAGCCATTGCTGGTGCATGACCAAAACCCTGCTTTTCTACAAACCACACACACACTCAGACTCCCATTTCAGGGCGTATGGACACACACACAGAACTGACCACGTTAGTCTACAAATACACATGCTCTCACGCGTGTTTGCACACAGACACAGAACACACCTCACTACTCAACAAACATACATGCACTGACACACGTACACACCCCCAAGAATTTATACACAATCTGCTTTTCAACAAACACACGTGCATCTTGTCTCGAGGACCACAATGGAAATACAGTTGAAGTCAGAAGTTTACATACATCTTAGCCAAATACATTTAAACTAAATTTTTCACAATTCCTAACATTTAATCTGAGTAAAAAATCCCTGTCTTAGGTCAGTGAGGATCACCACTTTATTTTAAGAATGTGAAATGTCAGAATAATAGTAGAGAGAATGATTTATTTCAGCTTTCATTTCTTTCATCTCATTCCCAGTGGGTCAGAAGTTTACATGCATTCAATTAGTATTTGGTAGCATTGCCTTTAAATTGTTTAACTTGGGTCAAACGTTTTGGGTAGCCTTCCACATGCTTCCCACAATAAGTTGGGTGAATCTTGGCCCATTCCTCCTGACAGAGCTGGTGTAACTGAGTCAGGTTTGTTGGCGCTTTTTCAGTTCTGCCCAAAATGTTTCTATAGGTGTGAGGTCAAGGCGTTGTGATGGCCACTCCAATACCTTGACTTTGTTGTCCTTAAGACATTTTGCCATAACTTTGGAAGTATGCTTGGGGTCATTGTCCATTTGGAAGACCCATTTGCGACCAAGCTTTAACTTCTGGACTGATGTCTTGAGATGTTGCTTCAATATATCCACATAATTTTCCTACCTCATGATGCCATGTATTTTGTGAAGTGCACCAGTCCCTCCTGCAGCAAAGCACCCCCACAGCATGATGCTGCCACCCCCGTGCTTCACGGTTGGGATGGTGTTCTTCGGCTTGCAAGCCTCCCCCTTTTTCCTCCAAACAACAATGGTCATTTTGGCCAATCAGTTCTATTTTTGTTTCATCAGACCAGAGGACATTTCTACAAAAAGTATGATCTTTGTCCCCATGTGCAATCCATAGTCTGGCTTTGTTATAGAGGTTTTGGAGCAGTTGTTTCTTCCTTGCTGAGCGGCCTTTTCGGGTTATGTCGATATAGGACTCGTTTTACTGTGGATATAGATACTTTTGTACCTGTTTCACAAGGGCCTTTGCTGTTGTTCTGGGATTGATTTGCACTTTTCACACCAAGGTACGTTCATCTCTAGGAGACATTACACCTCTTTTCTGAGCGTTAATGAAGGCTGCGTGGTCCCAAAACCATAATTTGTGGATTGGTTGAAAAATTAGTTATAATGACCCCAACCTAAGTGTATTTAAACTTCTGACTTCAACTGTCCCAGACTTTGTGTGTTATCCTTGATGAAGTGAATGTAATGGCTTTTTCAAGTTGTGTGCTTGTTTTTCTAAATGGTTGAATTAATAAACTAAACTACTGAACAAAAATATAAACGCAAGTGTTGGATCCATGTTTCATGGGCTGAAATGAAATATCCCAGAAATGTTTCATATGCACAAAAAGCTAATTTATTTTTTATTTTTTGTTTTCATTCCTGTTAGTAAGCATTTATCCTTTGCCAAGATAATCCATCCATCTGACAAGGTGTTACATATCAAGAAGCTGATAAATCAGCATGCTCATTACACAGGTGCATCTTGTAAATAAAAGGCCACACTAAAATGTGCAGTTTTGCCACATAACACAATGTGCAATTGGCATGCTATCTTCAGGAATGTCCACTAGAGCTGTTGCGAGGCGTAATCTATGGACAACAAACACAATTGCATTTTATCGATGGCAATTTGAATGTACAGAGATACAGTGACGAGATCCTGAGGCCCATTGTTGTACCATTCATCCTCCATCATTAGCTCATGTTTTTGCATGATAATGCACGGCCCCATGTTGCAAAGATCTGTACACAATTCCTGAAGCTCAAAACGTCCAAGTTCTTTCATGGACTGCATACTCACCAGGCATGTCACCCATTGAGCATATTTAGGATGCTCTGGATCAACGTGTTTCAGTTCCCAACAATATCCAGCAACTTCGCACAGCCATTGAAGAGGAGTGGGACAACATTCCACAGGCCACAGTCATCAGCCTGATCAATACTATGCAAGTGGAATATGTTGCGCTGCATTAATCAAATGGTGGTCACAGCACATATTGACTGGTTTTCTGATCCACGCCCTTACCTTCTTTTTTTAAGGTATCTGTGACCAACAGGTGCACATCTGTATTCCCAGTCATGTGATATCCATAGATTAGGGAGTAATACATTTATTTCAATTGTCCTTGAACCGCCCACTTCGGGCTTTCATTGTTTGCCTTATTTCAGCACTGACGATACTATCTCATCCACAGAACAAGTCCACATTCTCTCGTCTCTCTCTTTCCACCCAGGGACCCCTGGGGCGTTGCTTTAAAGTAACCAGTGACCCTTGAACGACATTGCAGAATCCGACTGCATGGGATAGGTGGTGGTCGTGCTATGAATACTTTCATGCTCAGATGCTCGTCCCCATATTGGGAATGGAAATATCCTGGGCTTTGGCTAAGCTTTTGGGAGATGGTTTCGATTTCCGGTCGCAAACTCCAGTCTCAACCCCTAGAGTTTATTATCCCCTATACCACAACTATTACCACATAACACAACATTAACACACACAATAACTGGTAGAAATATATTCACCGGAGAAAAAAACCTGTCTATACTATACTAGTACTAGATTGACAGTGGAAAATTGTATGAAATAATGCCAATGCTAGGTTTAGTTTATTAAATTAGGACAGACTACAGTAATTAAAAAAACATGTTTTGCAATAGAGAATTAGAATGAGCGTTCAATTGGACAAGTCCTGCTAGTTCCTCACTGTTCCAGTGTTTTTTTCCCCACTCTCCCCCAGGGCCTTGTGATTGAGCGCATCGGCAGAAGACCCCTCCTCATCTTCGGCTTCAGCGCTATGGCCTTCTTCTTTGGCCTTCTCACTGTGTTTCTCAATTTCCAGGTCAGTGCAGCCTATCCACTGTGCAACACACTCCTCTGAGTCATGTCTACATGTCAACCGCATCAGTGAACAGGTTGCTGTCTTTTATTAAGACTGGAATTCAATGAAGTCATGAATCCAGAGTGACATTGTTGTCCTTGGGCTGTTAAAATTTCCAAAGAAATGCAAAACACCTGCTACAAGCCTTTATTTCTGACATTTTCATAAATGCCCTGGAATATAACCTCTTGATATCATGCAATAGGTGTTTTTGGAACCAAATATGGAGGTTCTAAAAATGATAACCAAGTAAATATTAAGAGTTTTTTTCCCCCAAGATGCCATATCCACCAATAAAAAATAAAAAAAAATTGTTACGTTACAGCCTTATTCTAAAATATATAGAATACATGTTTTTCCTCATCAATTTACACACAATACCCTGTAATGACAAAGTAACAACAGGCTTTTAGAAATGTTTGCAAATGTATTATCTATAATAAACAGATACCTTATTTACAGAAGTATTCAGACCCTTTGCTATGAGACTCGAAATTGAACTTAGGTGCATCCTATTTCGATTGATCATCCTTGAAATGTGTCTACAACTTGGAGTCCACCTGTGGTAAATTCAAGTGATTGGACGTGATTTGGAAATGCATGCACCTGTAAGGTCCCACAATTAACAGTGCATGTCAGAGCAAAAACCAAGCCATGTGGTCGAAGGAATTGTCCGTAGAGCTCTGAGACAGGATTGTGTTGAGGCACAGATCTGGGGAAAGGTTCCAAAACATTTCTGCAGCATTGAAGGTCCCCAAGAACACCATAGTGGCCTACATCATTCTTAAATGGAAGAAGTTTGGAACCACCAAGACTCTTCCTTGAGCTGACAGCCCGGCCAAACTGAGCGATCGGGGGAGAAGGGCCTTGGTCAGGGAGGTGACCAAGAACCCGATGGTCACTCTGACAGAGCTCTAGAGTTCCTCTGTGGAGATGGGAGAACTTTCCAGAAGGACAATCATCTCCACGAATCAGGCCTTTATGGTAGAGTGGCCAGACTGAAGCCACTCCTCAGTAAAAGGCAAAAGGCAGCTAAAGACTCTCAGACCATGAGAATTAAGATAATTTTCTGTTCTGATGAAACCAAAATGTAACTCTTTGGCCTGAATGCCGAGCGTCACGTCTGGAGGAAACCTGGCACCATCCCTGCGGTGAAGCATGGTGGTGGCAGCGTCATGCTGTAGGGATGTTATTCAGCGGCAGGGACTAGGAAACTAGTCGGATCGAGGCAAATATGAACCGAGCAAAGTACAGAGAGATCCTTGATGAAAACCTGCTCAGGACCTCAGAATGGGGTGAAGGTTCACCTTCCAACAGGACAATGACCCTAAGCACAAGCCAAGACAATGCAGCAGTCACTTCGGGACAAGTCTCTGAATGTCCTTGAGTGGCCTGGCCAGAGCCCTTACTTCAACCCGATCTAACATTTTTGGAGAGACCTGAAAATAGCTGTGCAGCAACGCTCCCCTTCCAACCTGACAGAGCTTGAGAGGATCTGCAGAGAAGAATGAGAGAAACTCCCCAAACAGGTGTGCCAAGCTTGTAGCATCATACCCAAAAAGACTTGAGGCTGTAATCGTTGCCAAAGGTGTTTCAACAAAGTACTGAGTAAATGGTCTGAATACTTATGTCAATAAGATATTTCAGGAAAAAAAACAATGAATACATTTTAAAATAAGGCTTTAATGTAACAGAATGTGGAAAAGTCTTGGTCTGAATACTTTAGTATTCCTAGGCTGGCGTGGTTACACGTGGTCAGCATTTTTGAGGCCAGTTGGACGTACTGCCAAATTCTCTAAAACGATGTTGGAGGCGCCTTCTGGTAGAGAAATTAACGTTAAATTATCTGGAAACAGCTCTGATGGACAATTCCATCAGTCGGCATGCCAATCACACGCTCCCACAAAACTTGAGACATCTGTGGTATTTTGTTGTGACAAAACTGCACATTTTTTAGTTGCCTTTTATAATCCCCACTTCAGGGTGCACCTGTGTAAAGATCATGCTGTTTAATCAGCTTCTTGATATGCCACACCTGTCAGGTGGATTGATTATCTTGGCAAAGGGGAAATGCTCACTAACATGGATTTTAAACAAATTTGTCCTCAAAATGTGAAAGAAATACACTTTTTGTGCGTATGAAAAAATTCTGGGATCTTTTATTTTAGTTCATGAACATGAGACCAACACTTTACATGTTGCGTTCTATATTTTTGTCCTGTGGAGTTAAAAAGGGTTATTTCTGGCCACTTATTCCACTTATTCTGAAGCCACCCTTACAAAAAAAGCACATGTCAAATTTGCAGTTTCAGATGTGAAATAGCAGTTTTGATACATTGAGCTTACATATCATATGTGAAACCTTGTTTTCATGTATTACATTTAGAGTTTACATGTTAACACCACATTTTCACTTGTGAGGAGAATAACATGTTTTCACCTCACATGTGATTTGTGGTTTCACTTGAAATTAGCGGTTTCAAATGTTAAACTTTCACATGTGATGAACATATATGCAGTTTCACATGTGAAAAAAGCTTGGGGGTGTGAAGAACTTACAATTCCACATGTGAAAATCTATTTTGCAGTTTCACTTGTAAGAAAATTCCACATTTACTTTAATGTTTGCAAACAAATGAAATGTAAACAAACACTGTATATCCTAAAAAAATGGTTAAAACAAAAGTCTATGGATTTGAGTGGTTGCATTTCTCCAGCCCCATGCCTCCGCTTTTTACCAAAACTGTTGGGGTGAACACATGGTTCATGTGTTTTTTTTCTCCCCCCAATTTCATGGTATCCAATTGTTAGTAGTTACTGTCTCGTCTCATCGCTACAACTCCCATACAGGTTTGGGAGAAACATGCGTCCTCTGAAACACAACCCAACTAAGCCGCACTGCTTCTTAACAGTGTGCATCCCAACCCGGAAGCCAGCCGCACCAATGTGTCGGAGGAAACACCGTACACCTAGCGACCTGGTCAGTGTGCACTGCGCCCGGCCCGCCACAGGAGTCACTAGTGCGCGATGAGACAAGGATATCCCCACCGGCCAAACCCTCCCTAACCCGGACGACGCTAGCCAATTGTGCGTCGCCCCATGGACCTCCCGGTCGCGGCCGGCTGCAACAGAGCCTGGGCTCGAACCCAGAGTCTCTGGTGGCACTGAAGAGGAGGTGTAGCAGGGATCAGACCAAAATGCAGCGTGGTCATTTTGATACATGTTTAATAAACGAATAAACACGAACAATACAAAACAAGAAAAGTAACGCGAAAAACTAAATAGCCTATCTTTTTGTTAATAAAAAATAATTTATTACCTTCAATACCATTCATTCTTTACAACTCATAATTTTCATACATACTCCAATAATGGTATTTTAATTTTAACAAAACAAAAACCCCAAACAAAACCTCAGGGGAGCATCTTCCCTCCCCGTCACCCTACAAACTACCTTTCCCTATCTCCCCGTCCCTAATCTATCCCCTTACAAATCTAAATGACACCCAGCCCTAAACCCCCCTTCCACCCCTCCCGAGCAGCATGCTGCCCCCAATTCCTCTCCTCCCTCTTCATCCTGCCCCTCAAATCTCCTTCCACCCTCCTCACTATCCCTTCCACCCCCCAATCTCTCCCTGTCTTCACCATGTTCTGCCTGGCTTCCCACAGCCCCCGTTTAAAGAGACTCATGAGAAGCCAGAGCAGAAACCTGTCCCTATCCGTCCCTCTCGCTCTCCCTACACCTCTCTCTAACCTGGCCCACGTCAATACAAAATCCCCCCTTACCAAACCTAACAACACCCGTGCCCTAGCCCATACTACTCCGGCAAAGGCACAGTCCCAAAAGACATGGCGCACAGTCTCCTCCCTGCCACAAGAGGATCTTGGACAGGTGGGAGATTGCACCAAACTATACCGGTACATGATGGAACGTACCGGCAAGCACTTATGGAGGCTCAACTAATTCAGGTCCTTGAGCCTGTTGTCCAGACCCCGCGCCTGCACTCCCTCTCAGACCACTTCCGAGATGCCCACTACAGGCGCCGGACTCCCTGCCTTTCTGACCTCCTCGTACAGGTGCCTGTGATCTAAACCTACTTGGGCAACTTCAACCTCAGGGTGTGCATGCAGCCACTTGGCCGCATGACCAAAGTGCCACGGCAGCTGTTCCGCCCGAGGACCCGTGTTAGACCACACCATTACGCTTCTCGCCTGATACGAGAAGAAAACCCGCAGGAGGTAACCGGACGGGTGTATCACTGGATGAGCAAGCTCCGTTAACAAGAAAGAAACAAAAATTGCGTCCAGCTTGAGGGGGAAATGTGGTACCCCCCTACCTCCCTCCCCGATGGGACAGAGCATGCGTGCCCTGGCGACCCACTCGCACCTGCCACTCCACATGAACTGAAACACAAGCCTCACTAGAGGCCTCCTCAGACAAGCCGGCAATGGGTAGATGTACACCAAATACAAAAGAGATGGCAACACATCCACCTTTAGGACCAGGACTTTTCCCATAAAAGACAAATATCTAGCCTTCCACATTGCTAGCTTCCTCTGTACCACTGCGATACGCATGTTCCAGTTTAGCGTCGCTGAGCCGGAGGTCTCAAAATGGACCCCGAGAATCCTCAGGGCCCCCTCAGAGAGAGAACCCCCCGGGCACATCTGTTCTACCGCGCCATCTTCCGAAAAACTTGACGGAAGACTTTGCATGGTTCAGAACCGCTCCCGACGCTCGGGTGAAATCCCCAAAGATGGCAAGGGACCTTGTCAGGCACGAGTCCTTGCACAGCAGCAAGGAAGTGACGTCGGCATACTGCGTCATCTTAACACGCAGCCCACCACTTCCAGGGATCAACAAGCCTTCCAACCCTGTGTCTGCCCTAATGGCAGCCCCCAGAGGTTCCATGTACAGAACGAAGAGGAGAGCCGAGAGTGGGCACCCCTGCCTGACCCCAGACGAGAGGACAAAAACATCACCCAAGTGACTATTTACACTAACTCGGCACCCCGCTCCAACATATAATGTACGAATCCATCCTATGAACTTCTCCCCAAATCCTAATCGACCTAACACTCTGAATATAAAGGATCTATTCACGCGATCAAAGGCTTTCACCTGATCTAGCGCTGCTACCATTAAAGGCAGTCCTCTATCTTCAACCCAAGCGATGGAGTCCCTGATTAACTGTAGGTTCCATCTAATAGAGCGGCCCTCTACCCCGCACGTCTGATCCTCATGGACGACGTAGGGAAGGGCTGTGCGCAACCGGTCTGCTAAAACCTTTGCAAGTAGCTTGTAATCTACACACAGCATGGTCAACGGCCGCCAGTTGCCAAGGTCTGTTACTTCCCCCTTCTTATATAAAAGTGACAGCACACCAACAGCCATTGATCCCCCCGGGACCCCCGTCTCAAGGATGGCCTTCAAGACTTCGAGGACCACTGGTCCAAGTATACCCCAAAACTTGAGATAAAACTCAGCCGGCAGCCCATCCATCCCAGGCACCTTCCCTTTTCCCATCCTCCTAAGAGCGCTCTCAACCTCTTCTAGTGAGATCTGGGCCTCCATCACTTCTCTAATGTCCTCCGGCAACCGCCTGGACAGGTGTTCTAAAAACACATTTCCCTGCTCTAAATCTATTTCCCTTTCCTTAAATACACCTTGGAAATGATCAGTTGTCACCCTGACCATATCCTCTGGTTCTCTAACTATACTACCATTTTCTTCCCTAACACCATGCATTACCTTCCTACTCTGTCTGGCTCTAACCGACTTAAAGAACATAGCAGAACAAGTCTCATTGTGTCCTAGAAAGCCACTATGCGCACGCTCCAGGAAAGCTCGAGCCTTCCGCTCCTGCAACTCCCTGAGCTGCGCCTTTAGGGTTGCGGATCCCTCCCAGTCAAATGACCCGCCGAGGTTGCCTGCCTCGTACTCGAGTTCAATTAACCTTTGGACACGATCCACCTCCCTCCTCTCCTCCCTTTTTTTCCTCTTGCAATACCCTATTATAAAAGCCCTAATCCTCACCTTAACTAATTCCCACCACTCTAACACCCCCTCGCACATGGACCGGAGGCCTTCAAGCCTCCAAAAGAAACCAAAAAACCCGTCAACAAAAGCCTGCTCCTCCAGCACATCCCGATCTAACTTCCAGTACCCCCTACCAAAGAGGCAGACTGGCGACCCCACCTGCAGGAGCACCCCGTCGTGATCCGAAAAGAAAACAGGCAACAGCCGCCCAGACAACTTACCCAAAGACCTGGGTACAAAAATATAGTCGAGCCTCCGCGCAACCCCCCTGGAGTTGCGCCATGTAGGACCGGCCATTTTCGGAGTAGTGTGCAGGTCACCATCAACCAGACCATGGCAAGCCATTAGCCCGGTGATGGCGCCTGCACTGCTATCCCTCCTATCCCTAAATCTGTATTAAAGTCCCCCCCAATCACTAATTTCCTATTTGTGACACACAGGGGCGCTAGACAGTCCACCATCTCTCTCCTGTCTGCCACCACCTGTGGCCCATACACCACCACTAATCTAAATTTACAATCCCTTATCGTGACATCACCACAAAAGAACCCTCCACTTTTACCTCCCTGTGCCCACACAAAATCCCTACCCCCGATGAGTGCACCCTCCCAATACCCCAAACCGACTCCCCCTTGTCCCACTCCCTCTTAAACCTACTTACATCCCCTCCATCCCTCAGGTGAACCTCCTGTAAAAAAACAAAAATCAAACCCCACACCCTCCAGATAACTAAAAACCGCCCTCCTCTTAACAAAATCCCTTAAACCCCTTACATTTAAACTAACAAAAGTAAAATTAGACCCCATGAAAGAAAAAAGAAAAACATGCAATACACTCAAATACTAAACCCAGACAGAAAAAAAACAAAACCAGGAGACTCACCCGATGCTCCCCTGCTCCATATCTACCGGTGATAACACCATCCGTACTTCCGACGTCTCTTCCTCCATCTCGCCAACCCAGGATGCAGGAATAGTGTTTGGCTCCGGGGTGCCCTGCACCCTGGGTCTACTCCCACACCCCTCCCCCTCCCCAGCGCTGCAGCTAGTTTGGAAAAAAATAGGGGAGGCTGAGTCCCCAAACAAAAAACTCCACACCTCCTCCTGTACCCAGTCCTGGGTCTTGTTAGGTGTGTCCCCACCCAACAGAATTTGAGGGCCTGGGGAAACCAGCAGCAACCCAGAGGTTTCTCCCACCCCCATCGCTCTCTTGGCCATCCCCTCTCTCTCACTGTCGGCCAATCGCACCCTCCTCTTCACTCTCTTCTTTGGTGATGGCGGCAGTGGAGATATACCACCCCCCCCCCCCCTGCCAGCTCCTCCACGATACCCCTCATCTCTTCCACCAGGGCACTTTCCCCCCACTCCACTTGCTCTTCCACTGTCTTCTTCTCCACCACCCCTCCCTCGCTTTCTTCTCTCTCATGCTCCTCCACTCGGTTGCCTTCTTCCGACGCTTTTCCTGGTTCTCCTACTCCCGTGCCTTCCGTTTCCTTCTCTCTTCCATCCTCCGCTTCTTGCTCCTCCTCCTTCCTTGCCGCCTTCCCCTCTGGACCTGTACTCTGGTCATGAGGCAGGCTTCCTTCCCCTCCTCTTCTTCCCCCATCCCCCGCTCCTGCTCCCCCCAGCCGCAGACGCGTATGACCTCTGACGAGCCGGGCACCCCCGCCACAGGTGTGCTGACAAGCCACACCCGTGGCACGTCTTAGGCTCGTCACAATCCTTCGCCTCGTGCTCCCCAGATCCACAAAATCTGCATTTTCTTGCGCTGCACGAGGCGAAGATATGGCCGTAGGCCATACAGTGCCTGCAAAATGGAGGCTGACGTGCATAAAACAACGTCCCCCTGTCAGCCCCCAGGGACAACATAGCAGGGGGATGGAGGTAGCCACCATGTTCTTTTGGGTCCTCCCTGAGGAGGACCTGGAAACCTCTCCTCCCATTCCAAAACCCAAGAGAGTCTTTGAGGTGCCTTGCTGAGGAGACGTTATCCATGTATCTCCCCAGAAAGGCCCTCACCTCTTCGTCCTTAACGTATGGGTTGTATATGTTAACAGTTACAACCCTAAAGTTGTTCTTTGCCAGGCTTGTTATTTCATAGTGGCTCATTGGCTTCTCACCTCCCACTGCTCTTGCCCTTCTCAGGATATCATCGTGTTTTTCCTCTGTATGTAGTGCCACGTCGTATGCTCCCTCCAACGAGTTGCCTTGGAAACAAAACACGTCCTTCACCGTCAGCTATAGAATCCCCATCAATATTGTCCTTCCAAAAGTTTCCCGTCCTAAAGGCTCCAACTCCTTTTCCTTCCAAGCAAACCGAATCGTGTTGGCCAGCCCAATCCCTGGGACCGACCGTGTTGATGAATTTTGCACCATCTCCGCAAGGAGAATGGCGCACCCGTCTCATGTTCTCTTCTCTTCTCTTCCAAAACAAGGAAAAAAGAAAAACCAACGTGACCGAGCCTATTTTGGTGCAACAAACACAGAGACAGGAACAATCACCCACGAAACACTCAAAGAATATGGCTGCCTAAATATGGTTCCCTATCAGAGACAACGATAAACACCTGCCTCTGATTGAGAACCACTTCAGGCAACCATAGACTTTCCTAGATAACCCCACTATACCACAATCCCAATACCTACAAAAAAACAAGACAAAACACACCACATAATTAACCCATGTCGCACCCTGGCCTGACCAAAATAATAAAGAAAACACAAAATACTAAGACCAGGGCATGACAGTTCCACTGCTGGCATTTGAAGCTAAGCAGGGTTAGTCCTGGTTGGTCCCTGGATGGGAGACCAGATGTAACTGGAAGTGGTGAAAAATAAACACGTAGGAAAATGTTTTAAAACATTTTGAAAAATGTACTTTTGAAACTTCACACATGTCTAAAAACCATGTGTCTGACTCGTGAAAAAAATAGTCAGAACTTTTCTTTGTAAGGGCGTGCCAACAGTGCATAACTACACAGCATCACTTTCACTCACAACCAGTATCTATTCAACTTTTACATTCGTCAACCAGCTGTGTTTATTCAACAGTCCGTCATGTCATCCACATTGGGTGTCTGTTTTGTTTGGCTCCTGACACTCGAAAGCCTTGGTTGAGACGCAATACTGCAGCTAGTATCACAAACCCCAACATTGGAATACACCAAAATGAACAAACAGAGCAAAATTTTACTCTGAACATTACGACTTTGAAATGGGTGCACTGTTTATAGATATAAAACTTAAATACTTATTCTAAATGAAGTATACAGACTCTAAATGAGGTATACAGATAATGCTGCTCCCTTACTTTCTCTTTCTCTCTTACAGGACCAATATACATGGATGCCCTATCTCAGTTTCACCTGTATTTTGGCTGTAATTGCCTCCTTCTGCTCCGGTCCAGGTAAAGCTACAGATTTGGGTTCTCTCTCTCTCTCTCTCTCTCTCTCTCTCTCTCTCTCTCTCTCTCTCTCATGCCCTCGCTTTCTCTCTCAGTACTAATTGCTATAGTTACTACTCTTGGAAGGTGTTCCAGTGTACTTAAACATATTGGATGAGTAAAACCGCCAGTGAGAAGAGTCACCATGGCAGGTGCTGAAATAGATTAGCACATCAATTAGCAGGCAACCCTTGGCTTTGCTGTTATTTTTAGCGCATGCTATGCATATGGTATTGCATGCTCTCAATGGTAGGTGCACGATTGGAGGTGTGTGCAAAGTTTCAAAGCCTGTTACCGAGCATTTACAGTGGGGCAAAAAAGTATTTAGTCAGCCAATTGTGCAAGTTCTCCCACTTAAAAATATGAGAGGCCTGTAATTTTCATCACAGGTACACTTCAACTATGACAGACAAAATGAGGGGAAAAAATCCAGAAAATCACATTGTAGGATTTTTAATGAATTTATTAGCAAATTATGGTGGAAAATAAGTATTTGGTCAATAACAAAAGTGTCAAGACTGCTGGGTTTTGCATGCTCAACATTTTCCCGTGTGTATCAAGAATGGTCCACTACCCAAAGGACATCCAGCCATTGGCAGGCCAGACAGTGGTCGAAAACGGGTCATTGATGAAAGAAGACAAAGGAGGCTGACACTAATTGTGCAGAGCAACAGACGGGCTCCACTTACAGTAGTCAGCTGACAGTCCAAGTACAACATTGGTGCCCATAAAAGAAATCACATCTCGTCGTACACAAACGGGGTAAAAAGAAACTGCTTGCAGTGGGCTAAAGAACAAAAACACTGGACGCTGGAGAATTGGAAAAACATTGCCTGGTCTTAATCCCAGTTCCTGCTGTTTCATGCTGTTGGGAGGACTAGGGTATGGAGAAAACCACATGAGTACATGCATCCATCATGCCACGTGTCAATATTGCAGGCTGGTGGTGGCAGTGTGATGGTGTCGGTTGTGTTGTCATGGCCCACATTGGGCCCCTTGATAAAAGTGGAAGCAAGGTTTAAATGCCACAGCATATCCGAACATCATTGCCGATCAGGTGCATCCCTTTGTCAGCAGTGTTTCCATCGACAAATATATTATTTCAGCAGTATAATGCCCAATGCCAAGGATTATCCAGGAATGGTTCTATGAACATGACAGTGAATTCAGATTACTGCAGTGGTCTGCCCAGTCACCAGATTTCAATCCAATTGAGTTTCTGTTGGATAAGATGGAACGAGCTATTAGGAGTAGAAATCCACTACGGGCCAACTTGACACAACTGTGGGAGGCATTGGAGTCAACATGGCCAGCGTCCTTGTGGAATGCTTTCAACACGTTGTAGAGTCCATGCCCGATGAATTGAGGCTGTTCTGACGTCAAAAGTGGGTGCAACACAGTGTACGTCACATATGTTGAAATATACAATAATTGGTTGTTTTCCTATATGTGACATATATTTCTGCCTTATATACATACAGTATATATGTGCATATATGTATAATGTGTGTGACACATGTAGTATTAAAATGTTTATTATATATACAGTAGCAGTCAAAGTTTTGAACACACCTACTCATTCAAGGGTTTTCTTTATTTTTTTACTATTAAAAATGCGGTGCTATACAGAGCCCTCCTATAACGGAATTCTTAGTCCTCCTCTGACGAGGAGTATGAAATGTCGGACCATTGCGCAGCGTGGTATGTGTTCATGATGTTTTATTTTACAAAATAACAACGTGAAAATAAACAAAATACAAAACAGTCCTGTAAGGTGCATAAAACACTAAAACAGAAAATAATCACCCACAAAACACAGGTGGGAAAAGGCTCCCTAAGTATGATTCTCAATCAGAGACAACGAACGACACCTGCCTCTGATTGAGAACCATACCAGGCCAAACACATAAACACAACATAGAACATAGACTACCCACCCCAACTCACGCCCTGACCATACTAAAACAAAGACATAACAAAGGAACTAAGGTCAGAACGTGACACCTCCGTATCATTACAACATTTGGAAGGCGCACCGCTTCACCGAACCGAGCTCGATTTGTCCTCTACAAGCCTCAACCACATTGCCGGAACAAGCATAAATCGGCTATTATGCAACTCCCCAGACAACACACCCTGTTCAAAATTAAATCTGCAAACAGGGCTGTTACGTGTTACGTTGACTGTATTGCCACCACACTGGCATAGCCACAGGAAGTTGGTGTTCTCCAAAAATATGATTATTTGAAAAATATATAATTTGTGGGTCTTGACTAGTCCTGTATTAGTGGACCGATATAGCCATCCTGTAGAAGGGGATTATGCATTTCTTTGCATCGCAAGATAGTTCTCAATTAAACATGTTGTGAGCTACACATTTTTTTTTCTAGCTTTCAAATAGGCACATTCTTCTCTTCTCTCCCTTGCAATTCTTCCCAGGTCGTTAGTGTAAAAGAGAAAGTAGTGCACCATATTTTCTCTCAATAAACCTGGGAAAATGGTGGTTAATAAACAACTCTAAGGGCGGCCCTATAAAAAAAAAAATTCTGTTTATTTTTTCCTGGTTACATTTTTCTTCTTTTCACTCTCAACATTACAATTGGTCATAGTGAATTGTTTTTATTGGATGTCATTTGAGTCCATGTCAAGGCTTAAATCAGTTCAGAAGACCATTTGTGGGTGTCACACCCTGACCATAGTTTGCTTTGTATGTTTCTATGTTTTGGTTGGTCAGGGTGTGATCTGAGTGGGAATTCGCCTAACTGCGATTGATCAATTTGCAGAAAGTTTCAACCGGTTGTTGAACTCCTAAGTATGGTCGTTGTGGATGTTGTTTCAAAGCCAAACACAATGAAATAGACAGCAAATAATTCAAAACACCCACGGAGAGCCCATGGATAACAGAGTTTATGTGACTTTTCATCTGTCATGCAACGAGAGGCTGCAGGCTCCTAACAGTGGTTCATGCATGGAGTGCACAAACTGGCGGAAAGCGGCCTCCATGTGCATAGCATACGGACGACATGTCCTTTCCCCCCTGCCCCTGTTCCTGCCTATTATAATCCAAACAAATTTGACATATTAGTAAATACAAGATTAAATTGAGAATAGTGTAATGGGTGAAAACATGCAGGGCCAGCTCCAGGCTTAAGCGATATAAGCGGTCGCTTAGGGCCCTGCCGCTAGGGGGGAGCTCAGTTGTGGTCTCAATTTACTGTAGAATAGTAGAATATTCTACTACAACTTACTGTAGAATACACAAGGTGTACGTTCGAAATCTAGTTGCGCATCAGCAGTTTTTCTTGGTTTGTTAGTCACTGACAGTTACTCAATTAGCAAAGTCAGCTAACAATTTTTTAAGGTTGGTAAGTTTAGTCTAGCCAGTTATCTAAACTTAGAATCATGGCTGAATACTGACTGGGCACACAGAGCACGTGCCCAGGGGCCCTGACTTCCAGGGGGCGAAATGTGTAGAATTGCAGGAAATTAGTTTTAAAACTGAAGAAAAATGCTCTACATCCCATGGCAAAATGTGTAGAATTGCAGGATAAGAGCTTTAAAATTGCAAAAGAAATTATCTGCCCCATGGCAACATTTGTAGAAAATCTCACTTAGGGCCCCCAAAGGGCTTACTGAGAACATCATATGCAGCCTGGGGCAAGAAACGGTGTTTAAGCTTTTTTTTGTCACTTTCTAAAATCATCAATAGCCTGTAGTCGCATCATCAAATCAAACGATATTTGTCACATGCGCCGAATAAAACAAGTGTAGACCTTACCGTCTAATGCTTGCTTACTGACAAGCCCTTAACAAACAGTGCTGATCAAGAAGAGTTAAGAACATATTTACCAAATAAACTAAAGTAAAAAGTAACATAACAATAACGAGGCTATATACAGGGGGTACCGGTACCGAGTCAGTGTGCGGGGGTTACAGGTTAGAGGTAGTTTGTACATGTAGTTACAGTTGAAGTCGGAAGTTTACATACACCCTAGCCAAATACATTTAAACCCTGTTTTTCACCATTTCTGACATTTAATCCTAGTAAAAATTCCCTGTCTTAGGTCAGTTAGGATCACCACTTTATTTTAAGAATGTGAAATGTCAGAATAATAGTAGAAGGAATTATTTATTAAGCTTTTATTTTTTTCATCACATTCACAGTGGGTCAGAAGTTTACATACACTCAATTAGTATTTGGTAGCATTGCTT
This sequence comes from Oncorhynchus masou masou, assembly GCF_036934945.1. Taxonomy (NCBI): domain Eukaryota; kingdom Metazoa; phylum Chordata; class Actinopteri; order Salmoniformes; family Salmonidae; genus Oncorhynchus; species Oncorhynchus masou. Next base: position 44,429,633 of record NC_088216.1, on the reverse strand, counting down.
TCAAATTGTTTAACTTGGGTAAAACGCTTTGTTAGCCTTCCACAAGCTTCTCACAAGAAGTTGGGTGAATTTTGGCCCATTCCTCCTGACAGAGCTGGTGTAACCGAGTCAGGTTTGTAGGCCTCTTTGCTCGCACGTACTTTTTCAGTTCTGCCCACAAATTTTCTATAGGTTTGAGGTCAGGGCTTTGTGATGGCCACTCCAATACCTTGACTTTGTTGTCCTTAAGCCATTTTGCCATAATTTTGGAAGTATGCTTGGGGTCATTGTCCATTTGGAAGACCCATTTGCGACCAAGCTTTAACTTCCTGACTGATGTCTTGAGATGTTGCTTCAATATATCCACATAATATTCCTACCTGCCATCTATTTTGTGAAGTGCACCAGTCCCTCCTGAGGCAAAACACCCCCACAACATGATGCTGCCACCCCCGTGCTTCACGGATGGGATAGTGTTCTTCGTCTTGCAAGCATACATTTTTCCTACAAAGATAATGATGGTCATTATGGCCAAACAGTTCTATTTTTGTTTCTTTATACCATAGGACATTTCTCCAAAAAGTACAATCTTTGTCCCCATGTGCAGTTGCAAACCGTAGTCTGGCTTTTTATGGCGGTTTTGGAGCAGTGGCTTCTTCCTCGCTGAGCGGCCTTTCAGGACTCGTTTTACTGTGGATATACAGTGAGGGAAAAAGTATTTGATTCCCTGCTGATTTTGTACGTTTGCCCACTGACAAAGAAATTATCAGTCTATAATTTTAATAGTAGGTTTATTTGAACAGTGAGAGACAGAATAACAACAAAAAAATCCATAAAAACTTATGTCAAAAATGTTATAAATTGATTTGCATTTTAATGAGGGAAATAAGTATTTGACCCCTCTGCAAAACATGACTTAGTACTTGTAGTTGGCCACCAGGTTTGCACACATCTCAGGAGGGATTTTGTCCCACTCCTCTTTGCAGATCTTCGCCAAGTCATTAAGGTTTCGAGCCTGACGTTTGGCAACTAAAAACCTTCAGCTCTCTCCACAGGAGACTGGCAAGGACACTCCAGGACCTTAATGTGCTTCTTCTTGAGCCACTCCTTTGTTGCCTTGGCCGTGTGTTTTGGGTCATTGTTATGCTGGAATACCCATCCACGACCCATTTTCAATGCCCTGGCTGAGGGAAGGAGGTTCTCACCCAAGATTTGACGGTACATGGCCCTGTCCATCGTCCCTTTGATGCGGTGAAGATGTCCTGTCCCCTTAGCAGAAAAACACCCCCAAAGCATATTGTTTCCACCTCCGTGTTTGACGGTGGGGATAGTGTTCTTGGGGTCATAGGCAGCTTTCCTCCTCCTCCAAACACGACGAGTTGAGTTGATGCCAAAGAGTTCCAGTTTGGTCTCATCTGACCACAGCACTTTCACCCAGTTGTCCTCTGAATCATTCAGATGTTCATTGGCAAACTTCAGACGGGTATGTATATATGTGCTTTCTTGAGCAGGAGGACCTTGCGCTGCAGGATTACAGTCCTTCACGGCGTAGTGTGTTACCAATTGTTTTCTTGGTGACTATGGTCCCAGCTGCCTTGAGATCATTGACAAGATCCTCCCGTGTAGTTCTGGGCTGAATCATCACCGTTCTCGTGATCAGTGCAACTCCACGAGGTGAAATCCTGCATGGAGCCCCAGGCCTAGGGAGATTAACAGTTCTTTTGTGTTTCTTCCATTTGTGAATAATCGCACCAACTGTTGTCACCTTCTCACCAAGCTGCTTGGCGATGGTCTTGTAGACCATTCCAGCTTTGTGTAGGTCTACAATCTTGGCCCTAACATCCTCAAATCAAATTTTATTTGTCAAATACACATGGTTAGCAGATGTTAATGCGAGTGTAGCGAAATGCTTGTGCTTCTAGTTCCGACAATGCAGTAATAACCAACAAGTAATCTAACTAACAATTCCAAAACTACTGTCTTATACACACGTGTAAGGGGATAAAGAATATGTACATAAAGATATATGAATGAGTGATGGTACAGTGCAGCATAGGCAAGATACAGTAGATGGTATCGAGTACAGTATATACATATGAGATGAGTATGTAAACAAAGTGGCATAGTTAAAGTGGCTAGTGATACATGTATTACATAACGATGCAGTAGATGATATAGAGTACATATGAGATACATATGAGATGTATAATATAGGGTATGTAAACATTATATTAGGTAGCATTGTTTAAAGTGGCTAGTGATTATATTTTTACATCATTTCCCATCAATTCCCATTATTAAAGTGGCTGGAGTTGAGTCAGTGTGTTGGCAGCAGCCACTCAATGTTAGTGGTTGCTGTTTAACAGTCTGATTGCCTTGAGATAGAAGCTGTTTTTCAGTCTCTTGGTCCCAGCTTTGATGCACCTGTACTGACCTCGCCTTCTGGATGATAGCGGGGTGAACAGGCAGTGGCTCGGGTGGTTGTTGTCCTTGATGATCTTTATGGCTTTCCTGTAACATCGGGTGGTGTAGGTGTCCTGGAGGGCAGGTAGTTTGCCCCCGGTGATGCGTTGTGCAGACCTCACTACCCTCTGGAGAGCCTTACAGTAGTGGGCGGAGCAGTTGCCATACCAGGCGGTGATACAGCCCGCCAGGATGCTCTCGATTGTGCATCTGTAGAAGTTTGTGAGTGCTTTTGGTGACAAGCCGAATTTCTTCAGCCTCCTGAGGTTGAAGAGGCGCTGCTGCGCCTTCTTCACGATGCTGTCTGTGTGGGTGGACCAATTCAGTTTGTCTGTAATGTGTATGCCGAGGAACTTAAAACTTACTACCCTCTCCACTACTGTTCCATCGATGTGGATACGGGGGTGTTCCCTCTGCTGTTTCCTGAAGTCCACAATCTTCTCCTTAGTTTTGTTGACGTTGAGTGTGAGGTTATTTTCCTGACACCACACTCCGAGGGCCCTCACCTCCTCCCTGTAGGCCGTCTCGTCGTTGTTGGTAATCAAGCCTACCACTGTTGTGTCGTCCGCAAACTTGATGATTGAGTTGGAGGCGTGCGTGGCCACACAGTCGTGGGTGGACAGGGAGTACAGGAGAGGGCTCAAAACGCACCCTTGTGGGGCCCCAGTGTTGAGGATCAGCGGGGTGGAGATGTTGTTGCCTACCCTCACCACCCGGGGGCGGCCCGTCAGGAAGTCCAGTACCTAGTTGCACAGGGAGGGGTCGAGAACCAGGGTCTCGAGCTTGATGACGAGCTTGGAGGGTACTATGGTGTTAAATGCCGAGCTGTAGTCGATGAACAGCATTCTCACATAGGTATTCCTCTTGTCCAGATGGGTTAGGGCAGTGTGCAGTGTGGTTGAGATTGCATCGTCTGTGGACCTATTTGGGCGGTAAGCAAATTGGAGTGGGTCTAGGGTGTCAGGTAGGGTGGAGGTGATATGGTCCTTGACTAGTCTCTCAAAGCACTTCATGATGACGGAAGTGAGTGCTACGGGGCGGTAGTCGTTTAGCTCAGTTACCTTGGCTTTCTTGGGAACAGGAACAATGGTGGCCCTCTTGAAGCATGTGGCAACAGCAGACTGGGAAGGGATTGATTGAATATGTCCGTAAACACACCAGCCAGCTGGTCTGCGCATGCTCTGAGGGCACGGCTGGGGATGCCGTCTGGGCCTGCAGCCTTGCGAGGGTTAACACGCTTAAATGTTTTACTCACCTCGCCTGCAGTGAAGGAGAGTCCGCATGTTTTCATTACAGGCCGTGTCAGTGGCACTGTATTGTCCTCAAAGCGGGGAAAAAAGTTATTTAGTCTGCCTGGGAGCAAGACATCCTGGTCCGTGACTGGGCTGGTTTTCTTTTTGTAGTCCGTGATTGACTGTAGACCCTGCCACATACCTCTTGTGTCTGAGCCGTTGAATTGAGATTCTACTTTGTCTCTATACTGACACTTAGCTTGTTTGATAGCCTTGCGGAGGGAATAGCTGCACTGTTTGTATTCGGTCATGTTTCCGGTCACCTTGCCCTGATTAAAAACAGTGGTTCGCGCTTTCAGTTTCACCCGAATGCTGCCATCAATCCACGGTTTCTGGTTTGGGAATGTTTTAATCGTTGCTATGGGAACGACATCTTCAACGCACGTTCTATTGAACTCGCACACCGAATCAGCGTATTCGTCAATGTTGTTGTCTGACGCAATATGAAACATATCCCAGTCCACGTGATGGAAGCAGTCTTGGAGTGTGGAATCAGCTTGGTCGGACCAGCGTTGGACAGACCTCAGCGTGGGAGCTTCTTGTTTTAGTTTCTGTCTGTAGGCAGGGATCAGCAAAATGGCGCTGACAGAGATGGCCGCCTCGCTTCGCGTTCCTAGGAAACTATGCAGTTTTTTGTTTTTTTTACGTGTTATTTCTTACATTAGTACCCCAGGTCATCTTAAGTTTCATTGCATACATTCGAGAAGAACTACTGAATATAAGATCAGCGTCAACTCACCATCAGTACGACCAAGAATATGACTTTCGCGAAGCGGATCCTGTGTTCTGCCTTTCACCCAGGAGAACGGAATGGATCCCAGCCTGCGACCCAAAAAAACGACTCCGTAAAAGAGGGAAACGAGGCGGTCTTCTGGTCAGACTCCGGAGACGGGCACATCGTGCACCACTCCTTAGCATTCTTCTCGCCAATGTCCAGTCTCTTGACAACAAGGTTGATGAAATCCAAGCAAGGGTAGCATTCCAGAGGGACATCAGAGACTGTAACGTTCTTTGCTTCACGCAAACAGAGCTCTTTGGTCTTGGCCATGGTGAAGAGTTTGGAATCTGATTGATTGATTGCTTCTGTGGACAGGTGTCTGTTATACAAGTAACAAACTGAGATTAGGAGCACTCCTTTTAAGAGTGTGCTCCTAATCTCAGCTTGTTACCTGTATAAGAGACACCTGGGAGCCGGAAATCTGTCTTATTGAGAGGGGGTCAAATACTTATTTCCCTCATTAAAATGCAATTTAACATTTTTGACATGCGTTTATCTGGATTTTTGTGTTGTTATTCTGTCTCTAACTGTTCAAATAAACATACCACTAAAATTATAGACTGATAATTTCTTTGTCAGTGGGCAAACGTACAAAATCAGTAGGGTTTCAAATACTTTCGTCCCTCACTGTATACACTTTTGTACCTTTTTCCACCAGCATCTTCACAAGGTCCTTTGCTGTTGCTCTGTGATTGATTTGCACTTTTCGCACCAAAGTACGTTAATCTCTAGGTGACAGAACACGTCACCTTCCTGAGCGGTATGTCGGCTGCGTGGTCCCATGGTGTTTATACTTGCGTACTATTGTTTGTACAGATGAACGTGGTACCTTCAGGCGTTCAGAAGTACCTTCAGGCGTTCAGCCTATCAGAAGCTTCTAAAGCCATGACATAATTTTCTGGAATTTTCCAAGCTGTTTAAAGGCACAATCAACTTAGTGTATGTAAACTTCTGACCCACTGAAATTGTGATACAGTGAATTATAAGTGAAATAATCTGTCTGTTAACAATTGTGGTAAAATTTACTTGTGTCATGCACAAAGTAGATGTCCTAACCGACTTGCCAAAACTATAGTTTGTTAACAAGAAATGTGTGGAGTGGTTGAAAAATGAGTTTTAATGACTTCAACCTAATTGTATGTAAATTTATGACTTCAACTGTAGTTGTGACGTGACTATGCATACAGTGGGGCAAAAAAAGTATTTAGTCAGCCACCAATTGTGCAAGTTCTCCCACTTAAAAAGATGAGAGGCCTGTAATTTTCATCATAGGTACACTTCAACTATGACAGACAAAATGAGAGAGAAAAAATCCAGAAAATCACATTGTAGGATTTTTAATGAATTTATTTGCAAATTATGCTGGAAAATAAGTATTTGGTCAATAATAAAAGGTTCTCAATACTTTGTTATATACCGTTGTTGGCAATGACAGAGGTCAAACGTTTTCTGTAAGTATTTGGTCGCCTACAAACAAGCAAGATTTCTGGCTCTCACAGACCTGTAACTTCTTCTTTAAGAGGTTCCTCTGTCCTCCACTCGTTATCTGTATTAATGGCACCTGTTTGAACTTGTTATCAGTATAAAAGACACCTGTCCACAACCTCAAACTGTCACACTCCAAACTCCACTATGGCCAAGACCAAAGAGCTGTCAAAGGACACCAGAAACAAAATTGTAGACCTGCACCAGGCTGGGAAGACTGAATCTGCAATAGGTAAGCAGCTTGGTTTGAAGAAATCAACTGTGGGAGCAATTATTAGGAAATGGAAGACATACAAGACCACTGATAATCTCCCTCGATCTGGGACTCCACACAAGATCTCACCCCGTGGGGTCAAAATGATCACAAGAACGGTGAGCAAAAATCCCAGAACCACACAGGGGGACCTAGTGAATGACCTGCAGAGAGCTGGGACCAAAATAACAAAGCCTACCATCAGTAACACACTACGCCGCCAGGGACTCAAATCCTGCAGTGCCAGACGTGTCCCCCTGCTTAAGCCAGTACATGTCCAGGCCCGTCTGAAGTTTGCTAGAGAGCATTTGGATGATCCAGAAGAAGATTGGGAGAATGTCATATGGTCAGATGAAACCAAAATATAACTTTTTGGTAAAAACTCAACTTGTTGTGTTTGGAAGTCAAAGAATGCTGAGTTGCATCCAAAGAACACCATACCTACTGTGAAACATGGGGTTGGAAACATCATGCTTTGGTGCTGTTTTTCTGCAAAGGGACCAGGACGACTGATCCGTGTAGAGGAAAGAATGAATGAGGCCATATATCGTGAGATTTTGAGTGAAAACCTCCCTTCCATCAGCAAGGGCATTGAAGATGAAACGTGGCTGGGTCTTTCAGCATGACGATGATCCCAAACACACCGCCCGGGCAACAAAGGAGTGGCTTCGTTAATAAGCATTTCAAGGTCCTGGAGTGGCCTAGCCAGTCTCCAGATCTCAACCCCATAGAAAATCTTTGGAGGGAGTTGAAAGTCCGTGTTGCCCAGCAACAGCCCCAAAACATCACTGCTCTAGAGGAGATCTGCATGGATGAATTGGCCAAAATACCAGCAACAGTGTGTGAAAACCTTGTGAAGACTTACAGAAAACATTTGACCTCTGTCATTGCCAACAAAGGGTATATAACAAAGTATTGAGAAAGTTTTGTTATTAACCAAATACTTATTTTCCACCATAATTTGCAAATAAATTCATTAAAAATCCTACAATGTGATTTTCTGGATGATTTTTTTTTTCATTTTGTCTGTCATAGTTGAAGTGTACCTATGATAAAAATTACAGGCCTCTCTCATCTTTTTAAGTGGGAGAACTTGCACAATTGGTGGCTGACTAAATACCTTTTTGCCCCACTGTAGATAATAAACAGCGAGTAGCAGTAGTGTACAAAACACATGCAGCCCATATACTTTATGTTTGGATTTCTAAGACATGCTAAGGTTTGTATCATTCACAACTAAACTTGTCAAATAACTCTAATTTTAGGATATAGGACCTGTTTCAAATTATAACTTTTACACTAAACATAGCCACTTCATATGCGCACTTGTTCTGGAAAAATATCCTTTCTATTTCATTCAGCTATGTTCAATCATATTCTTCTTGCTATAAAATCATATAATAATGTCAGGGACATAACCATATCTTGTCTGCAAAATGAACAAGCCTACAGTCTATGGCATGGCGCATAGCAAGATGACATACAGTAGGCCATCTCATATTCTGTTTTATTGTGATGGTGTATATTAGATTGATTTATTTGGCTTTTTTAAATGTACATGTTCCAAAGGTGCATATCAGTGGCTTGTATGCAGATTGTATGCGTGGAGGCCTGGAAATGCTATACTGTATGTGTTTATGTTAATGATGGGTAAATTACCTTGAGACCGGCAATCTTTTGCATAACCATAACCAGCTGACAAAATTTCATGACCGCCACAGCCCTAAACAGACCCAACTCATCTTGTCACCTTGTTTTATCTTTGGTTGACACAGAATAAACAAACATGGCAAGATGCACAACTCTAGCCACCATCGGATTACTTTAGACTTTTAGAAAGTGTTATACACAATTATTTCAATCACTGGTGAAAAGCTTCTAGTTGCTTGGCGTGCACATCACTGACAGCCCGAAATGGCCCATCCAGACAGTGTGGTGAAGAAGGCGCAACAGCACCTCTTCAAATTCAGGAGGCTGACGAAATTTGGCTTGGTCCCTGAAACTCTCACAAACTTCTACAGATGCACGATTGAGAGCGTCCTGTCGGGCTGTATCACCGCCTGGTACAGCAATTGCACCGTCCGCAACTGCATTGCTCTCCAGAGGGTGGTGCGGTCTGCCCAACGCATTACCGGGGGCACACTGCCTGCCCTATAGTACATCCCGGTGTCACTTGAAGGCCAAGAATATCATCAAGGTCCTCAGCTACCCGAGCCATGGCCTGTTCACCCCACTACCATCTAAAAGGCTGAGACACCACAGGTGCTTCCAAGTTGGGACCGAGAGACTGAAAAACAGCTTTTATCTCCAGGCTATCAGATTGTTAAATATTCACCACTAGCTGGCCTCCTCCCAGTACTCTGTCCTGAACTCAGTCATTGTTACGAGCAGGCAATCACCCGGTACTCTACCCTGCACCTTAGAGACTGCTGCTCTATGTACATAGTCAATGAACACAGGTCACTTTAATAACGTTTACATACTGTTTTACCCACTACATACAGTGTAGTGGCAAGAAAAAGTATGTGAACACTTTGGAATTACCTGGATTTCTGCATAAATTGGTCATGAAATTTTATCTGATCTTCATCTAATTCACAACAATAGACAGTCTGCTTAATCTAATAACACACAAACAATTATACATTTTCATGTCTTTATTGAACACACCATGTAAACATTCACAGTGTATGGTGTAAAAAGAATGTGAACCCTTGGATTTGATAGCTGGTTGACCCTCCTTTGGCAGCAATAACCTCAACCAAATGTTTTCTGTGGCTGCGGATCAGACCTGCACAACAGTCAGGAGGAATTCTGGACCTTTCCTCTTTACAAAATTGTTTCAGTTCAGCAATGTTCTTGGTATGTCTGGTGTGAACCACTCTCGAGGTCATGCCACAGCATCTCAATTGGGTTGAGGTCAGGGCTCTGACTTTGCCAATCCAGAAGGCGTATTTTCTTCTGTTAAAGCCACTACTGCTGCTTTAACAGTGTTTTGGGTCGTTGTCCTGTGATTTGGGTCGTTGTCCTGTTGCATCACTCAACTTCTGTTGAGCTTCAATTGCCGCACAGGTAGCCTTACATTCTCGTGCAAAATGTCTTGATAAACATGGAAATAAATTTTTCCGTCAATGATAGCAAGCTGTCCAGGCGCTGAGGCAGCAAAGCAGCCCAAACCATGATTTTCCCTCCACCATACTTTACAGTTGGGATAAGGTTTTGATGTTGGTGTGCTGTGCCTTTTTTTTCTCCACATATAGTGTTGTCTGTTCCTGTCAAACAACTCAACTGTAGTTTCATCTGTCCACAGAATATTTTGCCAGTAGCGCTGTGAAACATCCAGGTGCTCTTTTGCGAACTTCAGACGTGCAGCAATGTTTTTTTGAACAGCAGTGGCTTCTTTCGTGGTGTCCTCCCATTAACACTATTCTTGTTTAGTGTTTTACGTATCGTAGACTCGTCAACAGAGATGTTAGCATGTTCCAGAGATTTCTGTAAGCCTTTAGCTGACATCTAGGATTCTTCTTAGCCTCATTGATCAATCTGCGCTGTGCTCTTGCAGTCATCTTTTCAGGACAGCCACTCCTAGGAAGAGTAGCAACAGTGCTGAAATTTCTCCATTTATAGACAATTTGTCTTACTGTGGACTGATGAATATCAAGGCTTTTAGAGATACTTTTGTAACCATTTCCAGCTTCATGCAAGTCAACAGTTCTTAATCTTAGGTCTTCTGAGATCTTTTTTTGTTCGAGGCATGGTTCACATCAGGCAATGCTTCATGTGAATAGCAAACTCACATTTTGTGAGTGTTTTTTATATGCAGGGCAACATCTCCAATCTCATCTCATTGATTGGACTCCAGGTTAGCTGACTCCTGACTTCAATTATCTTTTGGAGAAGTCATTAGCCTAGGGGTTCACATACTTTTCCAACCTACACAGTGAATGTTTAAATTATGTATTCAATATAGACAAGGCAATTACAATTGTGTGTGTGCTATTTGTTTAAGCCACTGTTTGTCTATTGTTATGACTTAGAGGAAGATCAGATCACATTTTTTTTGACCAATTTATGCAGAAATCCAGGTAATTCCGAAGGGTTCACATACTTTTTATTGCAACTGTATGTACTGTATTCTAGTCAATGGGGAGAAAGGTTAAAGAACGATTTTTAAGCCTTGAGACATGGATTGTGTATGTGTGCCATTCAGATGGTGAACGGGCAAGACAACATGTTTAAGTGCCTTTGAATGGGGTATGGTAGTAGGTGCCAGGCTCACTGGTTTGTGACAAGATCTGAAATGCTGCTGGGTTTTTCACACTCAATCATTTCCTGTGTATATCAAGACTTGTCCACCACCCAAAGGACATGTAGCCAACTTGACAACTTAACTGTGGGAAGCATTGAAGTCAACATGGGCAAGCATCCCTGTGGAACACTTTCAACACATTTTACGACACTTTGTAGACAAATTGAGGCTGGGGGATGCAACTAAATATTAGGAAGGTGTTCCTAATATTTGGTACACTCAGTGTATATTTATATTGTGGACTCTGACATGACTCGTTCTGATATTTCTTAATTACTTACATTTTGGGGGATTTGTTTGTATTTGTTATTTATTTCTGCACTGGAGCTAGAAACATAAGCATTTCACTGCGATAACATTTGCAATATATGTGTACGCGACCAATACAATTTTATAATACGTTTTGATTTTGATGATACTCGCACAGTGTCAAATGTTCATTTGATTATATAATTATGTCCCCAGGCCTGCACAGCATATTATCTCCATTCAGTCCATGGAAACAAAGTAAGACAGAAACATTTGAAGAGTTATTGAGGTTTGCAAAACCAGAATATACACCCATGCATTGTGTAGGCAAAAACCATAACGTTAGCTACATCTCATTCAGTCTAGCTATATAGTGCTAATTGTATGAATGGGTGATAGAATAAGCTTTATTAGCTAAATGTAACAAAAACCCATGGACATTAACAATAATAACAAACTACAACCACAGGATAGGAATTGGGTTAGTTGTAATTATCTTTGGTAGCCAAAACTGCTAGGGTGAAATGGTATGCTAGCAAGCTAGTTTTACCGCCTAGCCAAATGCCTACAACAATTACTGTAGCATGCAATCATTATATACAAATATCAAAGTAACCATTCATAATACGTATCATTTGCGTGGCTCATATGTACACATGTAAATACACTTAAAGCTGCAATATGTAACTTGTTTGCGCAACCCAACAAAATTCACATAGAAATGTCAGTTACAGATCTGTCGTGCTCATGGAAAGCAAGTCTAAGAAGCGGTTGATCGGTTCTATGTGTGCTATTTCTATGGTTCCCGTTTTTAAGTTTTGTTTCTTTTACTTTCAGTTTTGTACACCAGCTTTAATTTTTCTTATTGAAGAATCTTTTGCCTTATGATTGCAGTCTTTCACGTGCCTTGTTGCAAACTCCAGGCATGCAGTCTTGTGCCTTTTTCTCAGGAGTGACTTCTGTCTGGCAACTCTCTCATAAAGCCCAGGTTGGTGCAGTGCTGTAGAGACTGTTGTCCTTGTCAGCCAAGGAACTCTGTGGTTCTGTCATTGGGTTCTTGGTCATCAAGGTCCTTATACCCTTTTCCAGATATATGCCTCATCACAATTCTATCTCAGAGATCTACGGATAGTTCCTTGGACTTTATTTTCTCTGGCAGGTCGGTTTCTTTCTAAATCATGTGCAAACAATTGAATTGGCTGTAGGTGGTCTTCAATAAAGTTGTAGAGACATCTCAAGGATGATCGAAGGAAATCGGATGCACCTGATCTCAATTTGGAGTGTCATAGCAAAGGGGTGTGAATGCTTACAGTACCAGTCAAAAGTTTGGACACACCTACTTATTCAAGGATTTTACTTTAGTTTGACTATTTTCTGCATTGCAGAATAATAGTGAAGACATCAAAACTATTAAATAACACATGGAATCATATAGTAAACAAGAAAATGTTAAACAAATCAAAATACATTTTAGATTTTAGATTCTTCAAAGTAGCCACTCTTTTCCTTGATGACAGCTTTGCACATTCTCTACAACCAGCTTTACCTGGAATTATTTTCCAACTGTTTTGAAGGAGCTCCCACATATACTGAGCACTTGTTGGCTGCTTTTCCTTCACTCTGCAGTCCAACTCATCCCAAACCATCTCAATTGGGTTGAGGTCGGGTGATTGATTCTATAAGATTTGGGTTAGAGGAGTCACTGGAAATTGTTTTGATTTAAATGGGTTCCCAGCTGAAAAAGTTTGAATACCACTGCTCCAAAGGGCAGCAGTTGTAGCTATTTTCCAATCTTAAGTAACCGTTGCAAACATTTGGCTATATTATATACATCTTAAAACAAACGTACAGAAAGGGCTGCTTAGGACTCCACTATTACCAAAGGGCCCCTCCAGAATGTATTTCTATTAGGCCTATTTGATTTAGCCTAAGGTAATATTGTTGGATTCATTACCTCTGAAAATAAAATGAAATTGTAAAGGAATTTACACATTTTCTGTTGGAATCTATGCCATCGTGTGCTATCGTGCATACATTTATTTTGCCCCCCCACACCAAACTCGGGTCATGACACACAGGTTAAAATATCATTAAACATGTATGGCAATTTAGCTAGTTAGCTTGCACTTGCTAGCTAACGTTAAGTTGTCCTATTTAGCTAGCTTGCTGTTGCTAGCTAATTTGTCCTGGGATATAAACATTGAGTTGTTATTTTACCTGAAATGCACAAGAACCTCTACTCCGACAATTAATCCACACAGAAATCGGCCAACTGAATCATTTCTAGTCATCTCTCCTCCTTCCAGGCGTTTTCATCATTTAACTTATATAGTGATCGCATCTAAACTTTCATTGTATTACCACAACTACCGACAAAACAGATCGTCTTTCAGTCACCCACGTGGGTATAACCAATGAGGAGATTGCATGTTGGTACCTGCTTCTATAAACCAATGAGGAGATGGGAGAGGCAGGACTTTCAGCGCGATCTGTGTCAGAAATAGGAATGAGTTCTATTTTAGCCCTTGGTGTCGCAGTCGCTTGTTGGCGAGCGAGCAGTGTGGGTGCAATAATTGAATAACATGGATTTCTAAATTTCATTTGCGACGCACGCGCAAGCGACGTGTCTGGTCAGCATGTAAGAGTACAAACGTTCTGAGTACATTTTGCATGATGAATACATATCCTTATTATTCTTTATTTGTATGGTGGGTGTCACGCCCTGACCTTATCTATGTTTTCTGTCTTATTTTGGTCAGGGTGTGATGAGGGTGGGTATACAGTGGGGCAAAAAAATTATTTAGTCAGCCACCAATTGTGCAAGTTCTCCAGCTTAAAAAGATGAGAGAGGCCTGTAATTTTCATCATAGGTACACTTCAACTATGACAGACAAAATGAAGAAAAAAAATCACATTATTTGCAAATTATGGTGGAAAATAAGTATTTGGTCACCTACAAACAAGCAAGATTTCTGGCTCTCACAGACCTGTAACTTCTTCTTTACGAGGCTCCTCTGTCCTCCACTCGTTACCTGTATTAATGGCACCTGTTTGAACTTGTTATCAGTATAAAAGACACCTGTCCACAACCTCAAACTGTCACACTCCAACTCCACTATGGCCAAGACCAAAGAGTTGTCAAAGGACACCAGAAACAAAATTGTAGACCTGCACCAGGCTGGGAAGACTGAATCAGCAATAGGTAAGCAGCTTGGTTTGAAGAAATCAACTGTGGGAGCAATTATTAGGAAATGGAAGACATACAAGACCACTGATAATCTCCCTCGATCTGGGGCTCCACACAAGATCTCACCCGTGGGGTCAAAATGATCACAAGAACAGTGAGCAAAAATCCCAGAACCACACGGGAGGACCTAGTGAATGACCTGCAGAGAGCTGGGACCAAAGTAACAAAGCCTACCATCAGCAAGGGCATTGAAGATGAAAAGTGGCTGGGTCTTTCAGCATGACGATGATCCCAAACACACCGCCCGGGCAACGAAGGAGTGGCTTCATAAGAAGCATTTCAAGGTCTTGGAGTGGCCTAGCCAGTCTCCAAATCTCAACCCCATAGAAAATCTTTGGAGGGAGTTGAAAGTCTGTGTTGCCCAGCAACAGCCCCAAAACATCACTGCTCTAGAGGAGATGGAGGAATGGGCCAAAATACCAGCAACAGTGTGTGAAAACCTTGTGAAGGCTTACAGAAAACGTTTGACCTCTGTCATTGCCAACAACGGGTATATAACAAAGTATTGAAAAACTTTTGTTATTGACCAAATACTTATTTTCCAGCATAATTTGCAAATAAATTCATTAAAAATCCTACGGTGTGATTTTCTGGATTTTTTTTCTAATTTTGTCTGTCATAGTTGAAGTGTACCTATGATGAAAATTACAGGCCTCTCTCATCTTTTTTAGTGGGAGAACTTGCACAATTGGTGGCTGACTAAATACTTTTTTGCCCCACTGTATGTGTTTTCACCCTGTCTAAGGTTTTTGTATGTTTGTTTTTTTGCAAGTCTATGGGTTTATATGTCTATGGTTGCCTAGATTGATTCTCAATCAGAGGCAGCTGTTTATTGTTGTCGCTGATTGGGGACCATATTTAGGTAGCCATATTCCTTGGGTATTTTTTGGGTTATTGTCTATGTGTAGTTGCCTGTGTCTGCACTCGTTTTGTTGTTTTGGTTAGTTTAAGTGTTCTTTGTGTTCTTCCTTCATTAACAGAAGAATGTATTCTAATCACGCTGCGCTTTGGTCTCCTCTTTACGATGAACATGACAGAGGGTGTGAGATTTATTCATGTATTATTAAAATTAGAGGTCAACCGATTATGAATTTTCAACGCCGATTATTGGAGGACAAAAAAAGCCGATGTCGATTGTTTTTTACAATTTATTTGTAATAATGACAATTACAACAATACTGAAAGAACACTTATTTTAACTTAATATAATACATCAATAAAATCAATTTAGCCTCAAATAAATAGTGAAACATGTTCAATTTGGTTTAAATAATGCAAAAACAAAGTGTTGGAGAAGAAAGTAAGTGCAATATGTGCCATATAAGAAAGCTAACATTTAAGTTCCTTGCTCAGAACATGAGAACATATGAATTCTGGGGGTTGCTTTTAACATGAGTCTTCAATATTCCCAGGTAAGAAGTTTTAGGTAGTAGTTATTATAGGACTATTTCTCTCTATACCTTTTGTATTTCATATACTTTTGACTATTGTATGTTCTTATAGGCACTTTATTGCCAGTGTAACAGTATAGCTTCTGTACCTCTCCTCGCTCCTACCTGGGCTCGAACCAGGAACACATCGACAACAGCCACCCTCGAAGCAGCGTTACCCATGCAGAGCAAGGGGAACAACTTCTCCAAGTCTCAGAGGGAGTGACGTTTGAAACTCTATTAGCGCGCACCCCGCTAACTAGCTAGCCATTTCACATCACATCGTTATACCAGTCTAATCTCGGGAGTTGATAGGCTTGAAGTCATAAACAGCAGAGCTGCTGGCAAAATGCACGAAAGTGCTGTTTGAATGAATGCTTATGAGCCTGCTGGTGCCTACCATCGCTCAGTCAGACTGCTCTATCAAATCATAAACTTAATTATAACATAATAACACACAGAAATGCGAGCCGTAGGTCATTAATATGGTAGAATCCAGAAACTATCATCTCGAAAACAATACGTTTATTCTTTCAGTGAATATATTGCTGTTACATTGCACAACCTTCAATGTTATGTCATAATTACGTAAAATTTGGGCAAATTAGTTTGCAATGAGCCAGGCGGCCTGAACTGTTGCATATGGTGCAATGAACGCAAGAGAAGTGATATGGTGCAATGAACGCATCTGGTGCAATGAACGCAAGAGAAGTAACAGAATTTCACCTGGTTAATATTGCCTGCTAACCTGGATTTCTTTTAGTTAAATATGCAGGTTTAAAAATATATACTTCTGTGTATTAATTTTAAGAAAGGCATTGGTGTTTATGGTTAGGTACACGTTGGAGCAACGACAGTCCTTTTTCACGAATGCGCACTGCATCTATTATATGCAATGCAGGACATGCTAGATAAAGTAGTAATATCATCAACCATGTGTAGTTATAACTAGTAACTGGTAAGTTTAATGCTAGCTAGCCACTTACCTTGGCTTCTTACTGCATTCGCGTAACAGGCGGGCTCCTCATGAGGCAGGTGGTTAGAGCGTTGGACTAGTTAACCGTAAGGTTGCAAGATTGAATCCCTGAGCTGACAAGGTAAAAATCTGTTGTTCTGCCCCTGAACAAGGCAGTTAACCCACCGTTCCTAGGCCGTCATTGAAATTAAGAATGTGTTCTTAACTGACTTGCCTAGTTAAATAAAGATGAAATAAATGCGTAAAAAAAAAAATCTGCAAAATTTGCCTCCAAAATTACAGATTTCCAATTGTTATGAAAACTTGAAATCGGCCCTAATTAATCGGCCATTCTGATTATTCGGTCGACCTCTAATTAAAATATTTGATCATATTTTTTTATGTATGTCATGTTTATATAGGCCTATGGGTTTTATACACAGTATAATGTCAAATGGCCAAATACTAGATGGCGAACAGCATCAGCAAGGGATGACCTCGAGACTGTTTTGTGCAATTGAGGAGCTGCATTGCTGTGAACAATTCACTTCACCATGGAAACCATGGCCCAGATATTTGAAAGTTGGACAAAAAAATGAAGTATCACATAGGCTGCCTTCAGTTGTTTTGCTATGATCCATTGCAATGGACGTTAAGTCCTTGTGCTTTCAGCTGAGCCAATAAGGTGTAGGTTATCGCTCAATACGTACAGTGCTTTAAGAAAGTATTCATACCCCTTGACTTAATCCACATTTTGTAGTGTTACAGCCTTAATTCAAAATGGATTAAATAAATAAAACATCTCACCCATCTACTACACACAATACTCCATAATGACAAAGTGAGAAAAAAAAATGTTTTTCTTGAAAATATTTAATTTACATACGTATTTACACCCTGAGTCAATACGGTCTAAGACTCTTCATCACAGTGCTAGTGGCGTCACTACAGACCTGGGTTCAATCCTGGGCTGTGTCGCAGCCGGCCGCCACCGGGAGACTCATGAGGTGGTGCACAATTGGCCCAGCGTCGTCATGCTTAGGGGAGGGTTTGCCCGGCCGGGATGTCCTTGTCCCATCACGCTCTAGCGACTCCTTGTGGCGGGCCGGGCGCATGTATGCTGATTTTGGTCGCCAGTTCTATGGTGTTTCCTTCAACACACTGGTGTGG
This sequence comes from Oncorhynchus masou masou, assembly GCF_036934945.1. Classification (NCBI taxonomy): domain Eukaryota; kingdom Metazoa; phylum Chordata; class Actinopteri; order Salmoniformes; family Salmonidae; genus Oncorhynchus; species Oncorhynchus masou. The sequence continues at coordinate 44,412,023 of NC_088216.1, read as the reverse complement.
TTGGCTTCTGGGTTAAGCGAGCAGTGGGCCAAGAAGCAGTGTGGCTTGGCAGGATTGTGTTTGGAGGACGTATGGCTTTCTACCTTCGGCTCTCCCGGGTCCGTACGGGAGTTGCAAAGATGGGACTAGACTGTAACCACCAATTGGATCTAAAAATATATATTTGTTTTAACTTTGGCAGCGATTTCAGCTGTGAGTCTATCTGGGTAGGTCTCTAAAGCCCCGTTTCCATTGGCACTTTGAAGTCAACCCAGGTTGGGCTAGCCTTGGTGGGCGGCAGGGTAGCCTAGTGGTTAGAGCGTTGGACTAGCAACCGGAAGGTTGCAAGCTCAAACCCCCGAGCTGACAAGGTACTGTCATATCTGTCGTTCTGCCCCTAAACAGGCAGTTAACCCACTGTTCCTAGGCCGTCATTGTAAATAAGAATTTGTTCTTAACTGACTTGCCTAGTAAAATAAAAAAAATAGCTCAAATTGCATTTCCACTGCCTACAGAAATGAGAAATGATGTCATGTTGCTAGGTAGCCAATATGTGACTGCTGCTGGCTTCACTAATGTTGCTAGCTAGCGAACAAGATGATGAATAATTTAATTCTGCCTCACCATGCTGTAACTAACATCCTGCCAGTGCCAGCCAGACTTGGGGCCATGTATTTAGCTTGCTGATGTTAGCTAACTTGCTAAATGGTTAGCGTCATCACTAGCATAACAGGCTAGCTAGCTAGCTTAATTCCTACCTTGCTTGCCATGGCATTGGCTATTAAATAACCAAGCAAACCAGACAACAAGTTGGATATGTAGCTAGTTAGCTTTCAATATGAGCTAACTAGCAAGAATTCCTGCTAGCAAGTTAGCTAGCTTGTTTCAACTCTGATTTGTTAAGTAGTTAACATTTGAGGGCTGACTGTTTTCATACAATTGTGTAGTGCAACAATGAATGAAGGATGAATGGTAATACGTGTCATGGCTGATTACTGCAGTACTGCTTGTCCATGTGCTAGCTAACGGCAACAAGCCAAGACTAACGAGCTAAACATTGTGTCAGTATTCAGCAGTGATCAGCTTGGTGGTTGGATAGTAACGGCATCACTAGCCCAAATTCTAATCGTGATGGCACCAGTTGTGAAACTGGGTTGCGCTGGGCCAGGTTTCCCTCAACCCAGCTCAAATTTGAGAAATCCATTCGAGACTTTGGCCCTAATTTTAAGTGCCAGTGGAAACTGGGCTTAAGAGCTTTGCACACTTGGATTGAACGATATTTGCACATTATTATTTGTAAAATTCTTCAAGCTCTGTCAATTCGGTTGTTGATCATTGCTAGAAAGCCATTTTCAAGTCTTGCCATAGATTGTAAAGCCAATTTAAGTCAAAACTGTAACTATGCCACTCATGAACATTCAATGTTTTCTTGGTAAAGAGCTCCAGGGAATATTTGGCCTTGGGTATTAGGTTAAATTAATCTTTCAGCAGGACAATATCTACCAGTGTCTTAGCTCTATTCCGTTTCTTTTTATCCTAAAAAACAACCTAGTCCTTGCCAATGACAAGAATACCGATAACATGGTACAGCCACCACCATGCTTGAAAATATGAAGAGTGGTACTTATTGATGTGTTGTGTTAGATTTGCCCCAAACATAACACTTTGTATTCAGGACATGAAGTTACTTCCTTTGCCCAATTTTATGCAGTTTTACTTTAGTGTCTTATTGCAAACAGGAGGCATGTTTTGGAATATTTTAATTCTGTTCAAGCATCCATGTTTTTTAGTGTTGTGGAGTAACTACAATGTTGTTGAACCAGCCTTAGTTTTCTGCTATCACAGCCATTAAACTCTATAACTGTTTCAAAGTCACCATTGGCCTCATGGTGAAATCCCTTAGCGGTTTTCCTTCCTCTCTGGCAATTGAGTTAGGAAGGACGCCTGTATATTTGTAGTGACTTGGTGTATTGATACACCATCCAAACTGTAATTAATAACTTCACCATGCTCAAATGGATATTCAGTGTCTGTTTTTTTTTTTTTTACCCATCTACGAATAGTTGCCCTTCTTTGCGAGGCATTGGAAAACCTGCCTGGTCTTTTGTGGTTGAATCTGTTTTTGAAATTCACTGCTCGACTGAGGGAGCTTACACATAATTTGATATGAGGGTAGGGTTGCAAAGGATTTGAAACTTTCTGGTAAATTTCCAGAATTATTCTGGAAATTTTCCATGGGAAGTTAAACCCGGGAATTTGGGTTTATTTTGCTTAAATTCAACAAAAAGGTTAGCTTTTAACATAACATTTTTTGTAGTATACACATGGCAATTCTAGGTCTTGTGGCATATTTTGGTTAAACTATCCCCATTTAAATGGAATTGCAACCCTCTACGTGCACAGTGCCTTCTTCCATCACATGTACAGCTGATTATCAAGATCTTGCACACTAATGAGATGCTATTGAGCCTACACTACTACACTGTCTGAGCCAAGGACTACATGCTTTATGGTAAGCTTTGATTACAACACTGGGTGAGGTGAATATATGTTATGACACATGATTTTTCTTAACTAGTAAATAGTAGCCTACAGCAAAGTGTTTAAATTATTTCTAACTTGTTAACAATTTCTGCAAGTTAGTTTTTGCTACCATGTGGGTTTTTAGCTTTTTTGAGCCTGCTAACAGAGTGTTAATTCACCTGTTTCAAGACATGTTTCATTTTTAAAACATGTATCTTACAAAGGAGTTGTTTAATCTAACTGCTTAACAATTTATCTGTATATGGAATTGTATTTGGGTTTCTTTCCCCTGTTCTTTTTCTAATCTTTACAGGAAATTGCCGCAGGCACTTTCTGATGTGTGGAGACATTTCACTGCAGCTAATGTAGAAGGAAAAGCTGTGTACATTTGCAAATCCTGTGCCAAATCATATGTGAAGGAATGCAATAAAGATGCAGAATCATCTGGCCAAGTGCATAAAATTCCCTCAGTGATCACAGCAAGGAAATTCTGGCAAAAGTCCCTCTACTTCTATTCGAGGTGAAAATGATGAATTCTAAACCTTATCGATAACAACAGCTCATGGTCCTCCTGGAATCAGAAGTGTTTTTGACTCAATGGAGGAACATAGTCAGATAAATGCTGATGAATGTCTTGCTCGAGCTATGTATGCAACTGGTTCACCTCTGATGCTCACAGGCGAAGTGTATTGGAAGAGAGTTCTGAATGTTCTTCGCCCAGCATAGACCCCTCCATCCAGACATGTTTTATCAACTAATTTGCTGGATGCAGAGTTCAACAGAGTTCAAGTGAAGGTCAAGCAAATCATAGAGAAAGCAGACAATTGCAATCATCTCTAATGGGTGGTCGAATGTCCGTGGGCAAGGAACAATTAACTACATCATCTCCACCCCTCAACCAGTATTCTACAACAGCACAGACACAAGGGACAACAGACACACCGGTCTCAATGACCTTGGACCACAGAAGTCATCAATGACCTTGGACCACAGAAGGTATTTGCACTGGTGACAGACAATACTGGGAACATGAAGGCTGCTTGGTCTAAAGTGGAGCAGTCCTACCCTCACATCACACCCGTTGGCTGTGCTGCTCATGCATTGAATCTACTCCCCAAGGACATCATGGCACTGAAAACAATGGATACACTCTACAAGACAGCCAAGGAAATGGTTAGGTATGTGAACGGTCACATACCTAACCAACGGTCATATAGCAGCAATCTACCTCACCAAGCAAAGTGAGAAGAATAAGAGCGCCACATTGAAGCTGCCCAGCAACACCCATTGGGGTGGTGTTGTCATTGTGTTTGACAGTCTCCTGGAGGGGAAGGACTCTCTAAGAAATGGCCATATCAGTCTGCCGATATGGACAGCCCCATCAACAGGATCCTCCTAGATGATGTATTTTGGGAGAGAGTGGTAAGCAGCCTGAAACTCCTGAAAGCTATAGCAGTAGCCATTGCACGAATTGAGGGAGACAATGCCATCCTGTCTGATGTTCAGACTCTGCTTGCAGATGTAAAGAGAAGAAATCCGAACTGCCCTGCCCACTTCACTGTTACAACAGACTGACCAATACAAGGGTATTGGTTTGTCGTCCTATTTAGTGGTCCTGTGTAAAACAATAATTCCACAGGTAACGAACCCCATTCATTTTATTTGAGTGTTAGTCTAGCAACCAACTATCAGCATCTTCATCTGGTCCTCTGTAGCTCAGTAGGTAGAGCATCGTGCTTGTAACGCCAGGGTATTGGGTTTCGATTCCCGGGACCATACATAAAATGTACTCACATATTTCTTTGGATAAAAGAGTCTGCTAAATGGCATAAATTATTGTCATCACAATCCTCATTTATTTCATTATTGCAGTACAGTGGTAATGAGTGAAAGTGAAAATGAATTGGCTTCTCTCATCTTACATTCCATACATTAAAAACACTGTGGACAATTTCTGCAGTGTCACTGTCAGAATGATTGTGTCAGATCAGTTCAGGCCAGGCCAAACACCCAGCAGATGTTTTGCATCTGATTTTGGGTGACTGGCCAACCCCATTATGCACAGACTCCCTTTGGAATGACCACATTTGAATATTCATAATGGTTCACACACAAACACTTTGCATGAGCAATTGCCTGTGCGCTAGTTTCCTTAAGCCCAGTGTTATATGGTGCTGATATTCTCACTCAGTTATGCAGCTTTCAATGCAGTAGCCAGAATTTATGGTGTTCTCGGTGAACTGTGTTGACATGTTTTGCCCTCGAGAGTTGGAGAATCTCAGTAAGAACAAGTGCAGGAGTTTGTTTTTGTCCTCATTGGTTATCCTGTAGCGCTAGGATCATACTGGATGACTTGATAGGTTGAGAGAGACATGTAGTGTATTCTTAATAATATGGTCAATTTTTAACGTATACTGCATAACTATAATAGCCAAATGCAAGCATTTGTTATGTTGCAAGCATAAGGTGTGTGGTGGAAATGTAATATTCATCACACGCTATACTATTAGACCACTATGCTGTTTTTACTTAGAGAATTGTCCATTGTTATACACTATCGGTCAAACGTTTTAGAACACCTCATTAAAGGGATTTTCTTTACTTTTACTATTTTCTACATTGTAGAATAAGTGAAGACATCAAAATTATGAAACAACACATACAGTTGAAGTCGGAAGTTTACATACACTTAGGTTTGAGTCATTAAAACTTGTTTTTAAACCACTCCACAATTTTTTTTAACAAACTATTGTTTTGGCAAGTTGGTTAGGACATCTACTTTGTGCATGAAAACATTCTTAAAAGGAAGAGGTGATCCTAACTGACCAACGACAGGGAATTTTTACTAGGATTAAATGTCAGGAATTGTGAAAAACAGAGTTTAAATGTATTTGGCTAAGGTGTATGTAAACTTCCGACTTCAACTGTATGGAATCATGTAGTAACCAAAAAAGTGTTAAACAAATCAAAATACATTTTATATTTGAGATTTTTCAAATGGCCACCCTTGATGCACCTCTTGGTATTATCTCAAACAGCTTCATGAGGTAGTCACCTGGAATGCATTTCAATTAACAGCGGTGCCTTGTTAAAAGTTAATTTATGAAATTACTTTCCTTCTTAAAGTTTTTGAGCCAATCAGTTGTGTTGTGACAAGGTAGGGGTGGTATACAGAAGATAGCCCTATTTTGCAGAAGTCCATATTATGTCGAGAACAGCTTAAATAACATCATGAAGTCCATCATTACTTTAGACTTTAAGACATGAAGATCAGTCCGTATGGAACATTTCAAGAACTTTGGAAGTTTCTACAAGTGCAGTTGCAAAAACCATCAAGCGCTATGATGAAACCGGCTCTCATAAGGACCGCCTCAGAAATGGAAGACCCAGATTTACCTCTACTGCAGAGGATAAGTTCATTAGAGTTACCATCCTCAGAAATTGCAGTCCAAATAAATGCTTCACAGAGTTCAAGTAACAGACACATCTCAACATCAACTGTTCAGAGAAATGTGTGAATCAGGCCTTCATGGTCAAATTGCTGCAAAGAAGCCACTACTAAAGGACACCAATAATAATAAGATAATTGCTTGGGCCAGGAAACACGAGCAATGGACATTAGACTGGTGGAAATTTGTCCTTTGGTCTGGAGTCCAAATTGGAGATTTTTTTGTTCCAACCGTCGTGTCTTTGTGAGTCGCGGTGTGGGTGAACGGATGATCTCCGCATGTTTATTGCCCACCGTGAAGCATGGAGTAGGAGGTGTGAGGGTTTGCTTTGCTGGTGACACTGTCTGTGATTTATTTAGAATTCAAGGCACACTTAACCCACCATGGCTACCACAGCATTCTGCAGCGATACACCATTCATTCTGTTTTTGGGGTTAGTGGGAGTATCATTTGTTTTTCAACAGGACAATGACCGAACACACCTCCATGCTGTGTAAGGGCTATTTTACAAAGGAGAGTGATGGAGTGCTGCATCAGAAGACCAGGCTTCCACAATCCCCCTACCTGAACCAAATTGAGATGGTTTGGAATGAGTCGGACCTCAGAGTGAAGGAAAAGCAGCCAACAAGTGCTCAGGACTGTTTGAAAAGTATTCCAGGTGAAGCTGGTTGAGAGAATGCCGAGTGTGCAAAGCTGTCATCAAGGCAAAGGGTGAATTTGAAGTATCTCAAATGTAAAATATCTTTTAATTTGTTCAACACTTTTTTGGTTACTACTTGATTCCATATGTGTTATTTCATAGTTTTGATGTCTTCACTATCATTCTACAATGTAGAAAATAAAGAAAAAGCCTTGAATGAGTAGGTGTTCTAAAACTTTTACTGTATGTTGGTATTTTTTGCTGATTCAGGTTTGTCACATGTGACTTAGTCATAAGTTTGGATGTACGTATAAGAGCCGTTTGGGTGTGACCGCAGTATGTGGCATCCTGTTTTCACAATCTACAGGAACTTATATGTGTGGAAAGATGCAGGAAGGAACAGACAATGGTGGCAACGTCAGCTATCTTATTCTGAACAGACAAGCTAAATCAGCTTTTACACACCATGTTCTGTCCCTGTTTCCACCCATCTGCTAAACTGCCACGTAGACAAAATAGGTTGTACTTTTTCTATAAGAGGAGAGAGACCACTTTGTTTGTAGGGCTTTCCTACTGATGCACTATTGAGTGGTTGTTATTGATTGCTTCATTTTTGCAAATCTTACAGTTTAAGTTGTTTTGAAGAACACAGTTTCTCCTTTTGGTTAGAATTACCACCACAGGTGCCATTGATAATAGTTGCAGTCGCACACATTGATAGTTGCTAAGTATTGTGAGGTTAAATATCCTACTGTGCACTTATTCTCCCCACTGGCCCATTGTGTGCAGCTACTGGCTACTATAGGAAGGAATAATGATGATGACACAGATGATGCAATGAAGATGTTCTTTGCAATTCAAGATCTGAAAGATTGCACAGTATATTCAGTGATTATTTTACGTTTCAGTGACAATGGATATTGCGTGAGATGGAAAGAGGTGAACGGACAAATAGAGTAGGAGAATTATGAAGGGATAGAGAGAGAAACTGAGTGAGTGAAAAGTGCCAATTTATGATTACTGTAAACTTCAATTAAATGCGGTCTCAAATAGCCGCTTGTCCCTTCTATTAGCCGGGCAATGGCACACATTTCAGCAAATTAACACCTGTTTCAAATAAAAGTCTGGTCTAAATTAATTGTTTACGAAGTTTAGACAGTTCTATAACAGCCACCAGGGTTTAATGCATTATGAAATAATTCATTATTGGAAGTGTCTTCACTGCTCTCCATCAACCCAGAATGATAGAACTTGCTATATGCATTTGTAACTGCCTTTAAATGTGGCCAGACTCAAAATGCATACATCATTCTGTCACACAGGTGGTGCGTTATACGATCTGCATACATAACAGCTCATGGCCTATAAATATAATGAATGGCATAAAGGTGAAAAATGGTGAAGCAACATATCTTGATGTATTTCTCTTGGATTCAGATGGAGTTATTCTACTCCTCCAGGCTAATTTTACCAGATGTAAGGATGAGAACTTACACTGAACTGTTTGTGTGTGTGACTCGAGATAGAGAGAGAACAATCTCATCTATAGAATGCAGGCCCAGTTAGACCGGAGACATATGTCTTACCTGCACCACTAATGGTAGAATGGAACGTGGCAGTAAAGTTTGATCACAGAGACATCCATCAATTGTCAGCTTCAAAGCTATCTCTAGTAAAACCCCTGTCCTCGACACCCAGACTAGCTGCAGGAAGCTAGAGTGGACACCATAAAACTCAGCCTTAGCAGGCCAGTCTTACTCTTAGTTACAGTTGAGTCGGAAGTTTACATACACCTTAGCCAACTATATATAAACTTGGTTTTTCACAATTCCTGACATTTAATCCTAGTAAAAATTCCCTGTCTTAGGTCAGTTAGGATCACCACTTATTTTAAGAATGTGAAATGTCAGAATATTAGTTGATAGACAGGTAGACAGCTTTTTATTTCTTTCATTACATTCCCAGTGGGTAAGAAGTTTACATACACTCAATTCATTTTTGGTAGCATTGCCTTTAAATTGTAACTTTGGTCGGATGTTTCGGGTAGCCTTCCACAAGCTTCTCACAATAAGTAGGGTACATTTTGGCCCATTCCTCCTGACAGAGCTGGTGTAACTGAATCAGGTTTGTAGGCCTCCTTGTTCGCAAAAGCTTTTTCAGTTCTGCCCACAAATTTTCTATAGGATTGAGGTCAGGGCTTTGTGATGGCTACTCCAATACCTTGACTTTGTTGTACTTAAGCCATTTTGCCACAACTTTGGAAGTATGCTTGCTGTCATTGTCCATTTGGAAGACCCATTTGCGACCAAGCTTTAACTTCCTGACTGATGTCTTGAGATGTTGCTTCAATATATCCACACAGTTTTCCTGTCTCATGATGGCATCTATTTTGTGAAGTGCACCAGTCCTTCCTGCAGCAAAGCACCCCCCACAACATGATGCTGCCACCCCCGTGCTTCACGGTTGGGACGGTGTTCTTCGGCTTGCAGGTCTCCCTATTTTTCCTCCAAACATAATAATAGTCATTATGAACAAACAGTTCTACTTTTGTTTCATTAGACCAGAGGACATTTCTCCAAAAAGTACGATCGTTGTCCCCATGTGCAGTTACAAACCGTAATCAGGCTTTTTTTATGGCGGTTTTGAAGCAGTGGCTTCATCCTTGCTTAGTGGCCTTTCAGGTTATGTCGATATGGGACTCGTTTTACTGTGGATATATGCAGTGGGGCAAAAAAGTATTTAGTCAGCCACCAATTGTGCAAGTTCTCCCACTTAAAAAGATGAGAGGCCTGTAATAAATGAGAAAAAAAATCCAGAAAATCACATTGTAGGATTTTTAATGAATTTATTTGCAAATTATGGTGGAAAACTTTTGTTGTTGACAAAATACTTATTTATCTCAATACGTTGTTATATACCCTTTGTTGGCAATGACAGAGGTCAAATGTTTTTTTGACCCAGGAACACGTCTCCTTCCTGGGTGGTATGACGTCTGCGTCCTCCCATTGTGTTTATTCTTGCGTACTATTGTTTGTACAGATGAACGTGGTACCTTCAGGCATTTGGAAATTGTTCCCAAGGATGAACCAGACTTGTGGAGGGCTACAATGTTTTTTCTGAGGTCTTGGCTTTTGATTTTCCTTTGATGTCAAGTAAATGAGACACTGAGTTTGAAGGTAGGCCTTGAAATACATCCACAGGTACATCTCCAATTGACTCAAATTATGTCAATTAGCCTATCAGAAGCTTCTAAAGCCATGACATAATTTTCTGGAATTTTCCAAGCTGTTTAAAGGCACAGCCAACTTAGTGTATGTAAAATTCTGACCCACGGTAATTTTGATACAGTGAGTTATAAGTGAAATAATCCGTCTGTTAACCATTGTTGGAAAAATGACTTGTGTCATGCACACAGTAGATGTCCTAACCAACATGCCAAAACTATAATTTGTTAAAAATAAATTTGTGGAGTGGTTGAAAAACGAGTTTTATTGATTCCAACCTAAGTGTATGTAAACTTCCGACTTCAACTGTAAATATATGATAGCTTACTATCAATATCAAACAAATCAGTTAAGTATGAAATATTTATGTCACACTAGCCTATATGGTTCATGAACTGGCTGGACAGTCTGTTAGTGGATTGACTGCCTTATCGTTTGTACATTGTACAAAAACAATTTAATGGCTCTGGTGCTCTCGCTCTCTCACACACACACTTACACATACACTCTGCAACATCACACCTTTAACGATTGCCTGTGATCTATATTGTGTCTTTACTATGGTTTAATTTATATATGACATGCTATTTTATCAAATCAATTCTCTGTAATTAATATTACCTGATGAAACGAATCACATAAATGTAATTAACTAGGATGTCAGGGCACCATGGAAGACTGTTTATAGAGCTATTGTCTTCCAAATAAACTCTTAAAGACCTGGTAATCTTTCATATCAATAGCAGTCAATTATTAATTGTCATCTTCACGAACCCTGGCTAACAAGTTCAATAAGCAATACATTTATTAAATTATTTATTTACTAAATACCTAAATAATCACAGAATTACATATGCACAGGATGGATCATACATTGATGACTAATTATGTCATAAAAGAAAACTCAACTCTGGACCTCGAAGCCATTTCCACCACATGTTTTCATTGTTCACCTCTAATCAGGGACTTATTTTGACCTGGGACACCAGGTGTGTGCAATTAATTATCAGGTAGAACAGAAAACCAGCAGGTTCCTGACCTCATAAGTTAAGATTTGAAGACCCCTGCTCTGGTCTAATGTAGTTTTTACCTGAAGGGGAAATATCGGTCAACACAATGTTTCCACGGTTGCTGACCTGTTTCAATAATGTCAAAATCAAATCAAATGTATTTATATAGCCCTTCGTACATCAGCTGATATCTCAAAGTGCTGTACAGAAACCCAGCCTAAAACCCCAAACAGCAAGCAATGCAGGTGTAGAAGCACGGTGGCTAGGAAAAACTCCCTAGAAAAGCCAAAACCTAGGAAGAAACCTAGAGAGGAACCAGGCTATGTGGGGTGGCCAGTCCTCTTCTGGCTGTGCCGGGTGGAGATTATAACAGAACATGGCCAAGATGTTCAAATGTTCATAAATGACCAGCATGGTCAAATAATAATAATCACAGGCAGAACGGTTGAAACTGGAGCAGCAGCAAGGCCAGGTGGACTGGGGACAGCAAGGAGTCATCATGTCAGGTAGTCCTGAGGCATGGTCCTAGGGCTCAGGTCCTCCGAGAGAGAGAGAGAAAGAAAGAGAGAATTAGAGAGAGCATACTTAAATTCACACAGGACACCAGATAGGACAGGAGAAGTACTCCAGATATAACAAACTGACCCTAGCCCCCGACACATAATATACTGCAGCATAAATCCTGGAGGCTGAGACAGGAGAGGTCAGGAGACACTGTGGCCCCATCCGATGACACCCCCGGACAGGGCCAAACAGGAAGGATATAACCCCACCCACTTTACCAAAGCACAGCCCCCACACCACTAGTGGGATATCTTCAACCACCAACTTACCATCCTGAGAAAAAGCCGAGTATAGCCCACAAAGATCTCCGCCACGGCACAACCCAAGGGGGGCGCCAGCCCAGACAGGAAGATCACATCAGTGACTCAACCCACTGAAGTGACGCACCCCTCCTAGGGACGGTATGAAAGAGTCCTAGTAAGCCATTGACTCAGCCCCTGTAATAGGGTTAGAGGCAGAGAATCCCAGTGGAAAGAGGGGAACTGGCCAGGCAGAGACAGCAAGGGCGGTTCGTTGCTCAAGAGCCTTTCTGTTCACCTTCACACTCCTGGGCCAGACTACAGTCAATCATAGGACCTACTGAAGAGATGAATCTTCAGTAAAAACTTAAAGGTTGAGACCGAGTCTGCGTCTCTCACATGCGTAGGCAGACTATTCCATAAAAATGGAGCTCTATAGGAGAAAGCCCTGCCTCCAGTTTTTTGCTTAGAAATTCTAGGGACAATTAGGAGGCCTGCGTCTTGTGACCATAGCATACGTGTAGGTATGTACGGCAGGACCAAATCAGAGAGATAGGTAGGAGCAAGCCCATGTAATGCTTTGTAGGTTAGCAGTAAAACCTTGAAATCAGCCCTTGCCAGGAAGCCAGTGTAGGGAGGCTAGCACTGGAGTAATATGATCAAATGTTTTTGGTTCTAGTCAGGATTCTAGCAGCCGTATTTAGCAATAACTGAAGTTTATTTAATGCTTTATCCGGTTGTGCATTATTGCTCTTGGTAATTTAATCTAATATCATTTGGTGTATATTGTTAGGGGTCTGCACCATCACCTTAGGTCAAGGAATAATAATAATAAGAGTATTCTTTTAAAAATAAATTATACATACAGTATTTGTCCCATGACCGAAACCACTTATTAGACGTTTCTATGTAATTGTATATCAACCCAGTAAACACGTCTGTTAGTGCAGCTGGAGTGGTGATTAAGGACAGGTGGTGTAATTAACGATAATCGACCGAAGATTAAATAGAATAGGATAATTTAAAAAAAATCTCCCCTTTCCACACCGGAAGATAACTGGGACAAGTTTGAGCTGAGAGTATGATGACATGCCTTGTTAGCATCTTAATTTCAGTACTTGTGTTATTTTCTGTGATGGGAGTAAAAGTGGTTTACATAAGAGCAAAATTAAATGCAATAACAATAAGACAGCTGAAAAAAATATGGGATATTTGGTCTGTGTGACAGCAGACACAGACTGACAAACCTAGGCAAAATGTAGTATACAGACAGATAGATCCCGCCTATAAATACAGTAGACCAGCGGCGACCAGTCATTCTGGGCAGAGCCCAACCTGTTTTGAGCCCCACATTAAATATATATTTTTGGGGGGCATTAATACGTGTCACATACAGCGGGGCAAAAAAGTATTTAGTCAGCCACCAATTGTGCTGGAAATTATGCTGGAAAACAAGTATTTGGTCACCTACAAACAAGCAAGATTTCTGGCTCTCACAGACCTATAACTTCTTCTTTAAAAGGCTCCTCTGTCCTCCACTCGTTACCTGTATTAATGGCACCTGTTTGAACTTGTTAACAGTATAGAAGACACCTGTCCACAACCTAAAACAGTCACATTCCAAACTCCACTATGGCCAAGACCAAAGAGCTGTCAAAGGACTCCAGAAACAAAATTGTAGCCCTGCACCAGGCTGGGAAGACTGAATCTGCAATAGGTAAGCAGCTTGGTTTGAAGAAATCAACTGTGGGAGCAATTATTAGAAAATGGAAGACATACAAGACCACTGATAATCTCCCTCGATCTGGGGCTCCATGCAAGATCTCACCCCGTGGGGTCAAAATGATCACAAGAACGGTGAGCAAAAATCCCAGAACCACACGGGGGGACCTAGTGAATGACCTGCAGAGAGCTGGGACCAAGGTAACAAAGCCTACCATCAGTAACACACTATGCCGCCAGGGACTCAAATCCTGCAGTGCCAGACGTGTCCCCCAGCTTAAGCCAGTACATGTCCAGGTCCGTCTGAAGTTTGCTAGAGAGCATTTGGATGATCCAGAAGAAGATTGGGAGAATGTCATATGGTCAGATGAAACCAAAATATAACTTTTTGGTAAAAACTCAACTCGTCGTGTTTGGAGGACAAAGAATGCTGAGTTGCATCCAAAGAACACCATACCTACTCTGAAGCATGGGGGTGGAAACATCATGCTTTGGGGCAGTTTTTCTGCAAAGGGACCAGGACGACTGATCAGTGTAAAGGAAAGAATGAATGGGGCCAAGTATCGTGAGATTTTGAGTGAAAACCTCCTTCCATCAGCAAGGGCATTGAATATGAAACGTGGCTGGGTCTTTCAGCATGACAATGATCCCAAACACACCGCCCGGGCAACGAAGGAGTGGCTTCGTAAGAAGCATTCCAAGGTCATGGAGTGGCCTAGCTACTGTTGCCCAGCAACAGCCCCAAAACATCACTGCTCTAGAGGAGATCTGCATGGAGGAATAGGCCAAAATACCAGCAACGGTGTGTGGAAATCTTGTGAAGACTTACAGAAAACATTTGACCTCTGTCATTGCCACAAAGGGTATATAACAAAGTATTGAGAAACTTTTGGTATTGACCAAATACTTATTTTCCACCATAATTTGCAAATAAATTCATTAAAAATCCTACAATGTGATTTTCTGGATTTTTTTTCTCATTTTGTCTGTCATAGTTGAAGTGTACCTTTGATGAAAATTACAGGCCTCTCTCATCTTTTTAATTGGGAGAACTTGCACAATTGGTGGCTGACTAAATACTTTTTTGCCCCACTGTATCAGTTTGCAAACATTGTATAAACATATACATATATCATTGCGTTAATAAAGCCGCATACAAACATGTTCTCTTTTTGTTTTCTTGAGTAGGCAGCTCCAAAATGCAGGTGTTTCAGCCGAGCTCAGTGCTTTCTGTGGTGGTGGGGAAATCCAGCAGGAAATCCAGAGCGTTGCGCCGTGATTGGCTCAGTGTTCTGTCACTCATGGGGACACTACGTCACTGACAAGTATAAGAGTAGAGCTAGAAAATTCAAGCCATAGAGTTACATTAGAAGTGCCCATCCAACAAGGCTCATTATGACGTCAAATCACATTATATTTACTGTAGCTTTGATTGATGTTGACATGATCAGTCCATACTTTCAAAATCTTAGCTAGCAGTCATCATCACGAATCAAGTCGATAGTCTACTGGCAAATCCTTTTTAATCCTTGTCATATGAAGATAAATAATGAAGGGAAATTACACGTAAAATGTATCGGTGCTTATCGGCCATTGGACATAAACATTGCACAGCAAGTTGGAAATCGCAAATTCAACAATGAGTTGTTTGTAAGGAATCAGTGGCTAACTGCAAGCAATCATTAGCCTTCTATTCAGAGGAGTGGCTGCGTGGTCCCAAGTCTAAGATTTTGGTCTCTTTTCCTAGTTGATAAACATTCAACATTGGCCATGCTGTCAATGAAGCATGATTTGTGCCACGCTCAAAACAACTGTTAACTCAGAACTGCAAAATCTGACTTTAGTGAGTTCAAGACAACTGGGAACTTGGGAAATATGAATGTGAAAATACTTTTGAACTTCCATTCAACTCAGAATTGTACATTTGGAACACGGGCCTCTTTCTAGAGCTACGACCTGAAGTTCACTGACATCATCACGATTCAACCTTTTTTTCTCGAGTTCCCAGTTGTATTGAAAGCACCGTAAATCCAGAGAATGCCAGACTTTGATGACAAAATTTGCCCACGAAGGACAGCCGTACCACCTTCCTCTTCAAGTGAGCACAGCACAATAATGTGAGAGCAAAAATGTATGGTATACTGCTGCAAAAATTATGTAATATATGCCAGTGAGAAATGTATACTGTAGCTAAGAAAGTAATACTAAGTGTATGTTGTGTAGTAAGCTGTTAGAAGCCCATGTGCCTCACCCTAATTATTTGGTCTATTTTCACTTCGTGGTGCACATGTAGCTTATAATCGTTTGAGAAATGTAATCATCGAATATTGTAAGAGCTTTCGATGTATGCCTATATGACCCCTTTATTTATCCTACGGTTTTGACTTGGTGTACAGGGAAAGAAAAAATACTTTTCAAAGAATTCTTAAGAATAAAAAATGGTGGTGCACGCATATGTATTCACCCCCTTTGCTATGAAGCTCTTAAATAAGATCAGGTGCAACCAATTATCTTCAGAATTACCTTCAGAATTACTTAGATTACACACATGTGTACTTTAAGTATCACATGATCTGTCACATGATCTCAATATATATACACCAGTTCTGAAAGGCTCCAGAGTCTGCAACACCACTAAGCAAGGGACATCACCAAGCAAGCAGCACCACGAAGACCAATGATTTCTCCAAACAGGTCAGGGACAAAGTTGTAGAGAAGTACAGATCAGGGTTGGCAGACCAGGCAAGGAGGGCATTAATCAGAGAGGCAACAAAGAGACCAAAGAAAACCCTGAAGGAGTTGCAAAGCTCCACAGCGGAGATTGGAGTATCTGTCCAAAGGACCACTTTAAGCCGTACACTCTGAGCTTTACGGTAGAGTAGCCAGAAAAAAGCCATTGCTTAAATAAAAAATTAAGCACACTTTTGGTTTTCGCCAAAAGGCATGTGGGAGTCAACATATGGAAGAAAGTACTCTGGTCAGATGAGACTAAAATTGAGCTTTTTGGCCATCAAGGAAAATGCTATGCCTGGCACAAACCCAACACCTCTCATCACCCGAGAACATCACCCCCACAGTGAAGCATGGTGGTGGCAGCATCATGCTGTGGGGATGTTTTTCATCGGTCGGGACTGGGAAGCTGGTCAGAATTGAAGGAATGGTGGATGGGGCTAAATACATGGAATTCTTGAGGAAACCTGTTTGTTTTCCAGAGATTTGAGACTTGGACGGAGGTTCACCTTCCAACAGGAGAATGACCCTAAGCATACTGCAAAAACAACACTTGAGTGGTTTAAGGGGAAACATTTAAATGTCTTGGAATGGCCTTGTCAAAGCCCAGACCTCAATCCAGATTGCTGTACACCAGCGGAACCCATCCAACTCGAAGGAGCTGGAGCAGTTTTGTCTTGAAGAATGGGTAAAAATCCCAGTGACTAGATATGCTAAGCTTATAGAGACGTACCCAAAGAGACTTGCAGCTGTAATTGCTGCAAAAGGTGGCTCTACAAAGTAGCGACTTTGGGGGGGTGAATAGTTTTTTTGGTCTTATTTCTTGTTTGTTTCACAAATCAAATCAAATTATATTGGTCACATACACATAGGGTATGTAAACATTATATAAAGTGGCATTGTTTAAAGTGATTAGTGATACATTTATTACATCCAATTTTTATTGTTAAAGTGGCGAGAGATTTGAGTCAGTATGTTAGCAGTAGCCACTCAATGTTAGTGATGGCTGTTTAACAGTCTGATGGCCTTGTGATAGAAGCTGTTTTTCAGTCTCTCGGTCCCAGCTTTGATGCACCTGTACTGACCTCGCCTTCTGGATGATAGCGGGGTGAACAGGCAGTGGCTCGGGTGGTTGTTGTCCTTGATGATCGTTTTGGCCTTCCTGTGACATCGGGTGGTGTAGGTGTCCTGAAGGGCAGGTAGTTTGCCCCCGGTGATGCATTGTGCAGACCTCACCACCCTCTGGAGAGCTTTACAGTTGTGGGCGGAGCAGTTGCAATCGAGATGCTCTCGATTGTGCATCTGTAAAAGTTTGAGTGTTTTTGGTGACAAGCCAAATTTCTTCAGCCTCCTGAGGTTGAAGAGGCGCTGTTGTGCCTTCTTCACCAGGCTGTCTGTGTGGGTGGACCATTTCAGGTTGTCCATGATGTGTGCGCCGAGGAACTTAACTTTCAACTTCTCCACTACTGTTCCGTCGATGTGGATAGGGGTGCTCCTCTGCTCTTTCCTGAAGTCCACAATCATCTCCTTTGTTTTGTTGACGTTGAGTGTGGTGTCAGGTTATTTTCCTGACACCACACTTCGAGGGCCTTCACCTCCTCCCTTTAGGCCGTCTCGCCGTTGTTGGTAATCAAGCCTACCACTGTAGAGTCATTTCCTACCCTCACCACCTGGTGGCATCCCAGTTTTTTATTTTTGTAGTCCGTGATTGACTGTAGACCCTGCCACTCATGTCTGAGCCATTGAATTGCGACTTTACTTTATCTCTATACTGACACTTAGCTTGTTTGATTGCCTTGCGGAGGGAATCACTACACTGTTTTGTATTCGGTCATGTTTCCGGTCGCCTTGCCCTGATTAAAAGCAGTGGTTCGCGCTTTCAGTTTTGCGCGAATGCTGCCGTCAATCCACAGTTTCTGGTTGGGGAAGGATTTAATAGTCGCCATGAGTACAACATCACCGATGCACTTGCTAATTAACTGGCTCACTTAATCAGCGTATACATCAATGTTGTTGTTCGATGTTATCCGGAACATATCCCAGTCCACGTGATCGAAGCAATCTTAAAGCGTCTTAAAGCGTGGAATCAGTAACCGAAAGGTTGTGAGTTCAAACCCCGCTGACAAGGTACAAATCTGTCATTCTTGAACAGACCTGAAAATAAGAATTTGCTTAATGACGTTTCCTGTTTTAAAATTAAAAATCTGTCTATAGGCTGGGAGCATCAAAATCAAACAAAGGTCGTGGTCAGATTTGCCGAAAGGAGGGCGAGGGAGGGCTTTGTATGGATCGCGGAAGTTAGAGTAACAATGATTCAGAATGTTACCAGCCCAGGTCACGCATTCGATATGCTGATTAAAATTTAGGGAGCCTTGTTTTCAGATTAGCCTTGTTAATGTTCCCAGCTACAATACATGCCGCCTCAGGATATGTGGTTTCCCGTTTACATAGATTCCAATGAAGTTCTTTCAGGGCCGTCGAGGTGTCTGCTTGGGGGGATATACACGACTGTGATTATAATCTAAGAGAATTCTCTTGGTAGATAATGTGGTCGGCATTTGATTGTAAGGAATTCTAGATCAGGTGAACAAAAGGACTTGAGTTCCTGTATGTTGTTATGATCACACCACGACTCGTTAATCATAAGGCATACAACCCGCCCTTCTTCTTACCAGAGAGATGTTTGTTTCTGTCGGCGCGAAGCGTGAAAAAAACAGGTGGCTGTACCGACTCTGATAACTTATCCCGAGTGAGCCATGTTTCCGTGAAACAGAGAATGTTACAATCTCTGATGTCTCTCTGGAAGGCAACCCTTGCTCGGATTTCGTCTACCTTGTTGTCAAGAGACTGGACATTGGCGAGTAGCATACTCGGGAGCATTGGGCGACGTGCCCGTCTACGGAGCCTGACCAGAAGACCGCTCCGTCTGCCCCTTCTGCGGCGCCGTTGTTTTGGGTCGCCTGCTGGGATCCGATCCATTGTCCTGGGTGGTGGACCAAACAGAGGATCCGCTTCGGGAAAGTCCTATTCCTAGTCATAATGTTGGTAAGTTGACGTTGCTCTTATATCCAGTAGTTCCTCCCGGGTGTATGTAATAAGACTTAAGATTTCCAATTAAACATATTTTGCATCTTCAAAGTGGTAGGCATGTTGTATAAATCAAATTATTCAAACCCCCCCAATAAATCTATTTTAATTCCAGTTTATAAGGCAACAAAATAGGAAAAATGCCAAGGGGGATGAATACTTTCGCAAGCCATCTAAAGTGTAATGATATCATAAAATCATCAGGCTAAAAAATACACACATTGCTGTTGAACCAGCCTTCGTTATAGTAGGCCTAAGCAAGGGCTTGTGTTTTGAACAAGACATTTTTACAGGTTACAGTAAACTTCTAAATTCTCATGTCTCATTTCATGATGGGCATGGTCATTTAGGATTTTACTTACGTCCAAAACAGGACCTGGATGGCTAAAATAATGTAGGCCTGCCTAAAATGCATAGATCAAAAGGGAATGCCATCTCACCATTTTACTCCTCTCAAACTTGATATTCTAATAAAGCTTTGGTGATTTAAGATTTATTTCCAAGCTGTCTCAGGAACCAAACCCTCTTTTGACAGTTTTGACTACTTCGCTATTGCATTGGGCAGACAAAAAAAGCAGTTATTGAGAGGAGGGGAGGCTATGCTTGGTTTTTAATGAAATAAAACAAGATGGTAAACAACGTGAGTTTTTTATGGCTACCCTTGTTCGATGCGCATATGGGCAGTCTGTGTCACGGCTGGATGGGTTGCGTTTCCCCTGTCAAAATTCATACCATGAATAACTGCGTAAAACCAACTTTTGGTTGGTCTTAAATATCCCTATTAGCTGCCTGAAATTATTACTTTGGATCATGTTTTTAAGAACAAACCTCAAATATTTCCACCCTGCCCATCTGAGCCCAAGCGAGCTGCTATAAGACAGGTAAGTTGCAGAACCTGACGTTAATGCTGGAAAATGCCAATGCTCCAGTTTTTACATGACGGAATTGCAAACGTTTGTTTGACACGACGCTGCCTTAACACCAGCCGAAAATAGAGCCCATAGGGTCTTAATAGGGCGTTGGGCCACCGCGAGCCACCAGAACAGCTTCAATGCACCTTGGCATAGATGCTACAAGTGTCTGGAACTCTATTGAAGGGATTTGACACTTCTTCCACAAGAAATTCCATAAATGCTTTCGCAGGCACTGCTCCAGAATCTCACATAAGTGTTCAGTTGGGTTGAGATCTGGTGACTGAGACACACGCACCCTTTAAACCCCCTATGCTCATTTGAGACCCCTCTTTCAAAGTCACTGAGATCTCTTCTAGCCATGGTAGCCAAATTAATGGGCAACTGGGCATTTGTATACATGAGCCTGAGCATGATCGGATTGTAATTGCTTATTTAACTCAGGAACCACACCTGTGTGGAAGCACCTGCTTTCAATATACTTTGAGTCCCTCATTTACTCAAGTGTTTCTTTTATTTTTGCAGTTACCTGTCAATATGCTAAGCATGAAATAAGGAGTAACCACTAGTATAAAAATGTAATACAACCACATCCCTAACATGCGGTCATTGGTCTGCACTCAGCAGACCACTGGTAACAGTCACAGCAACCTCTCTGAAGGGAGAAATCATCCAATTCCGCTGTCCTTCCCCCTTAACCAATGCAGAATGCCCTTGACACAGAAAGAGAGGCACTGTCAAGGTTAATTGGGATGTTGGGCTGCCGGAGGCTATAATTTAGACAAACGTCTGTGTTAAACTGTAGCAGATGAGAAGGCACTGCATCTCAGTGCTAGAGGCATCACTACAGACCCTGTTTCGATTCCAGGCTGTATCACATAGGGCGGCGCACAATTGGCCCAGCGTCGTCCGGGTTTGGCCCGTGTACGCCGTCATTGTAAATAAGAATTTGTTCTTAACTGACTTGCCTAGTTAAAGGTTAAATAAAAATAAATAAATACAAAGGTTGTGTGGTGTCAAATGCAGCTGTTTTTTTTTATCTCAATATCAAATAATTTCTGGGTAACAATGTGATTACTGTGATTGTTTTCAATGAAATTGATCAAAAAGAAACAAATCACTTCTTTGCAAAGGGCAATTTCTCAAGCAAGAATTTAGCTTGGACTGTCTGGGAGTGGTTTGAATGGGGAAGGGAAAACTGAAAATTATGTTATTGGCAGATAGGTTTGGTTCTCATTGGTCTATTAACTCATTTTCCCCATGGTGATGTCACCATGGAAGGACAAAACTCAATCTCAGCAAAACAGCCTGGTGGTCTTTTCAAACAGCTCTTAGACTGAAAGGTCATTATCATCATTTGACTGCACTGGGCCTTTAACCATTTTGGTCAGATACCCTCTGGGGGGAACAAAGGCCATGTATACATTGAGGACTTCACACACTGAACTGGTTGTTTTTTGATTTGCCCTCATCTGAGATGTTTGCATTTCAACACGATACTGTAATTGTTCCCCCTGAGGTTGAAATGAGAGGTGGTGATAATGAGATCGGTGTGATTATGTAAGAGATTTGTCATTATTTAGGGTTTCAGCGCATAAAGGAGATGAACCCATTGGGATTCCAAATTGACTTGCAGTTGCAGCCCTTCTGGTTTTTGAAAGGGTTCAAGGACTCTTTTACCTTTCCCTTGTTTTCTATCACTGCCCAAGGGGAGGTCACAGTTTTCCAAAGTGATTCTAATGTTCAAACCCCTCAATCTCAGGCCTGAAGGTGTAAATACTCAAACAAATGAGGCCACTGATAGATCATCATAGCTTAGTCTTACTATGTCAGTGGGAAAATGATATAAAACAGCTGGCATACTGAGAAAGCATACTGAAGCAACGGTAACACATGGGAAGGAATGTACACTATAATACGCTTGCTTACACACTGGAAAAAACATGACACATTCATTTTTCCAAGATCTTGAGCTGTAAAAGAAGCACAATCATAGATATTGCTACATTATAAGCAATCAGAAGCATTCATGTACAAATACCAGGCTTGGTTTGTATCTGCTGACACAGTATGCCATTTAGCCCTCACTTGTGCACACCCCCCTACACACAGGTCTATGTGCTACATTTTCATTGGAACAGGTGAATATGATGGCTTTTCCTCATCTCGTGCCATACGCCATGGACACATTAGACCTGGGCCCGGTTTCCAAATAGCGGATGGAACTTGGGCTTTTAACAATGCATCTTTCCTACAATGGCTGAAGATGTAACATGCATTTCCTAAAACACCACCCAGAGAGAACAGTTTCTAAAGCTGTGGAATTTTGAAGTGACTCTCATCCTATTTATTTGCATATCCAAATTGAATCTGTTCTTTTTCGTGCATTCTGAACAGCCAAAAAGTACATGGAATCTGATATTTCAAGCCACATTTCAAACCCCCTTGGTATGTGGTTTGAAGTCAAGATATTTAAATCTGATTCCTGCCCAGTTAGCACAGTGGATTTGGGCCGATTGTGGCTGAGAGTCGGGGCACTCAGCTGAGAGTCCGACTCGGCCGATGTCATGTTGCCCGAGTCTGGGCCGCCTTCGGCAGTATTACTTATGGCTAGGATGTGGGGGGGGATTGAGCTCAAGACAATTCCGGTTTGACTTATCTGGCCCAAATGTATTACTTGAGGCCCAGGCCGATTCCGTTGAGAGTTATCTGGCCCAAATGTATTATTTATGGCTCGGGCCGATTGGGGCTACTCTCTGGCAGATGATTACACAGGCTGCTTTATTTATTTCCCCCCCATATTTTCTTCATTCTTTCTGTGATCAAAAAATACAATTAACATTTAAATGAAATTCTTTGAGTCCTGTGTAGTATTTTAGTATTTTGATACTTTGTGCAAAGCAATTGATAAGCATTAAAAACCTTGTGGATGGAACTTCCCGAGTTGCGCCTCGCGGTCTAAGACACTGCATCGCAGTGCAAACTGTGTATCTACAGATGCTGGATCGCGACCGGGAGACACATGAGGCGACGCACAATTGGCCATGCGTCGTCTGAGTTAGGGGAGGGTTTGGCCGGCCGGGATGTCCTCCCTTCGAGCTGTAGCGACTCCTGTGGCAGGCTAGGTGCATGCACACTGACACGGTCACCAGGTGTATGGTGTTTCCTCTTGAGACAAGATGTTTTTTTTTGTGGATGGGTATAATTTGAATGTATAAAATGTATAATAGTAATATTTAAAATTACTAAATCAGTTAATTTTATATACATTTATTTAAATTTGTGTCAGGTCGCTTCTGGGGGGATTCTGGTAAGATGCTGGCAAAGTTGGTTGAATTCTGGTAGACGGAAACGGACCAATTCTGAGCAGTCATTCATTTTGATTCCGGGCCGAGTCCGACACCCGATTCCGGGCAGATTCAATCAGTTGGTCGTTTATGGGCCGATTCCTCACTGCTAGCTGGGTGGCCATGTGACCTATTTATTTGCCCACAAGTGGTTTTTAGACTGGTTTGGCATATCTTGTTGCTTGCTAGCTGCTTTGTTGACCGTTTGACAAGAACATGTGGTAACTAACGAGCTTGTTACTGTACTTTGTTTACCGACAAATTAGTGAATGTGCTAAAAAGCTAAACAGCTACCTAGCTAGTTGACTGCTGTGGCTAGTCAAAAAGGACTTGTTTTGGAAGTTGGATCATCCTATCCTTTGAGGCCTTAAAAGTCTTCTTACACTATGATTTTGAACATTCTAAGAATCTGGGAAACATCCATGGCAGGCATTGTTTTCAGCTTGCTACATAACGTCTGTACTATGACAACAAACATAGCCATGCAAGCAAATGACTACTGTCTGAACACACACACATCCGATTTGGTCACTTGAAACTTGCTGTTTGGACAGTCAGTAGTCATAAATGGATTTGAAAAACACAACTGATTTGAGCATTAAGGTCTGCAGTGTAATCAAGGCTTAAGTGTGTCGTTGGAGCATGTGTCTATACTGTTCGGAGCTAAAGAAAGTGAGTGCTGCTCTCAGATCAGCTTTCTCCATTCAAATCTTTCCTTAATATTATCATTATTACACACCCTTACAAATATAGCAGTTTTGAAACTGCAGTAAATGTGCAGTAACTGCGGTCGACTGTGGTATTTTGAATGCAGTAATTGCAGGATAACTGCAGTATACTGCAGTTATACTGCACTGTAACTGCAGTCACACTGCAAAATTCTTGCTATTTGCTATGCAGATCTGCAGAGAAGAATGGGAGAAACTACCGGTGTGCCGAGCTTGTAGTGTCATACCCAAGAAGACTCGAGGCTGGAATCACTGCCAAAGGTGCTTCTACAAAGTACTGAGTAAAGGGTCTGAATACTTATTAAATGTAATATTTTCATTTTTATATATATAAATTAGCAAAAATATATTTAAACCTGTTTTTGCTTTGTCATAATGGGGTATTGTGTGTAGATTGAGGGGGAAAAACAATTTAATACATTTTTGAATAAGGCTGTGTGGGGGAAAAGACAAGGGGTCTGAATACTTTCAGAATGCACTATATTACCACCTACGGCTGCAAATATTGAGGGAGTTTATTCTAATGCTTAGCTTACCAAATAAAAATGCACTAAATCACAGACACATCATAAAATATTTTGAGACAAATTACAGAAGGTAGACTACATGTAGCAAAATAGAACTCAATTGTTTGAACATGAAATGTTTCAATATGATTGAAAACACCTATCGTCCTATAGTCCACTGTTTATATTTCAATGCAATTTCATTTGAAGAATCTTTTAACAGGTCGCTTGTTCGTATCAATTGCAAAGACATTGGCAACTTCATATATGTCTTCTTTTGTTCTAAAGTTATCGGTGATCACAGAGAGACGGATCAACCATGTGATTCTACATCATTGCGCACGTGTTAGACTACACATCATGAAATATATTGAGACAAATTACAGAAAGTAGCCTTTATCTATCAAAATAGAACTCAATTGATTGAACATGAAATGTTTTTCTTTTTTTGTTGAATTGTTACCCCTTTTTCATGGTATCCAATTGTTGTAGTAGCTACTATCTTGTCTGATCGCTACAACTCCCGTACGGGCTCAGGAGAGACGAAGGTTGAAAGTCATGCGTCCTCCGATACACAACCTAACCAGCCGCACTGCTTCTTAACACAGCGCACATCCAACCCGGAAGCCAGCCGCACCAATGTGCCGGAGGACACAGTACCTGGCAACCTTGGTTAGCGCGCACTGAGCCCGTCCCGCCGCAGGAGTCGCTGGTGCGCGATGAGACAAGGACATCCCTACCGACCAAGCCCTCCCTAACCCGGACGACGCTAGGCCAATTGTGCGTCGCCCCACGGACCTCCCGGTTGCGACAGAGCCTGGGCGCAAACCCAGAGTCTCTGATGGCACAGCTGCAGTACAGTGCCATTAACCACTGCGCCACCCGGGAGGCCTCCATGAAATGTATTTCAATATGATTGAAAACACCTATAGCCTACTGTTTATAATTGAATGCAATCATCTGTTTTCATTTGAAGAATCTTGGCTGTGTCATTTTAGGCGGAAATTGAAAAGAAGGGTCCCATCAATTTTTGCATTGTTTGTAACTTATTTTGTACATAATGTTGCTGCCACCGTCTCATATGACCGAAAAGAGCTACTGGACATCAGAACAGCGATTACTCACCTTGAACTTGACAAATCATTTTTCTTTTTACTCCAGACACCGAGAAGGCCCTCATCCCCGTCATTTGCAGGAGAAAGAGACGCAGGTATCGCGGACGGAGGTCGGGGTGCCATGTGAGGATATGGTGGCGAGTGTCCTTTACCATTGGTACTATTGGCCAACATACAACCGTTGGATAATGAAGTGGATGAATTACAAGCATGTATATCCTACCAACGGGACATTTTCAAAACTGTAATATCTTGTGTTTCAGAGTCGTGACTGAACAACGACATTTATAGCACAGGTTTTGCTCGCCTGAGGTATCTCATGATAATCTGTAGACCAAACTATCCACCAAGTGAGTTTTCATCGATATTCTTCGTAGCTGTCTATTTACCACCACAAACCGATGCTGGCACTAAGACCGCACTCAATGAGCTGTGTACGGCCATAAGCAAGCAGGAAACTGCTCATCCAGAGGTTGCACTCCTAGTGGCTGGGGACTTTAATGCAGGGAAAGCTCCATCCGCTTTACCTCATTTCTACCAGCATGTTAAATGTGCAACCAGAGGGGGAAAAATTATTGACCACCTTTACTCCACACACAGAGATGCGTACCAAGCTCTCCCTCACCCTCCATTTGGCAAATCTGACCATACTTCTATCCTCCTGATTCCTGCTTTCAAGCAAAAACTAAAGCAGGAGGCACCAGTGACTCTGTCAATTAAAAAGTGGTCAGATGAAGCAGATGCTAAGCTAGAGGACTGTTTTGCTAGCACAGAGTGGAATATCTTTTGGGATTATCCCGATGGCATTGAGGAGTACACTACATCGGTCACTGGCTTCATCAATAAGTGCATCGAGGACGTCGTCCCCACAGTGACTGTACGTACATACCCCAACCAGAAGCCATGGAGTATAGGCAACATCCGCACTGAGCTAAAGGGTAGAGCTGCTGCTTTCAAGGAGCGAGGCTCTCACCTGGAAGCTTATAAGAAATCCCGCTATGCCCTCCGACGAACCATCAAACAGGCAAAGCATCAATACAGGACTAAGAACTAATCATACTACGCTGGCTCCGACGCTCGTCGGATGTGGCAGGGCTTACAAACTATTACAGACTACAAAGGGAAGCACAGCCGCGAGCTACCCAGTGACACGAGCCTACCAGACGAGCTAAATTACTTCTATGCTCGCTTCGAGGCAAGTAACACTGAAACATGCATGAGAGCATCAGCTGTTCCGG
The DNA here is from genome assembly GCF_036934945.1 of Oncorhynchus masou masou. Classification (NCBI taxonomy): domain Eukaryota; kingdom Metazoa; phylum Chordata; class Actinopteri; order Salmoniformes; family Salmonidae; genus Oncorhynchus; species Oncorhynchus masou. The sequence continues at coordinate 44,385,011 of NC_088216.1, read as the reverse complement.
ATGACTGTGTGATCACGTTCTCCGTTTGCCGATGTGAGTAAGACCTTTAAACAGGTCAAAATTCACAAGGCCGCAGGGCCAAACCGATTACCAGGACTTGTACTCCAAGCATGCGCTGACCACCTGGCAAGTGTCTTCACTGACATTTTCAATCTCTCCCTGTCTGTAATGCCAATGTGGTTTAAGCAGACCACCATAGTCCCTGTGCTCAAGAACACTAAGGTAGCCTAAATGACTACCAACTCGTAGGGGGCCCCTTCAGGGGTGCGTGCTCAGTCCCCTCCTGTACTCCCTATCCACTCATGACTGCATGGCCAGGCACGACTCCAACACTATCATTATGTTTGCTGATGACACAAGAGTGGTAGGCCTAATCACCGATAACGACGAGACAGCCTATATGTAGGAGGTCAGAAACCTGGCCGTGTGGTCCCAGGACAACAACCTCTCCCTCAACGTGATCAAGACAAGGGAGATTATTGTGGACAAAAGGAAAAAGAGGGCCGAGCATTCTCATCGATGGGGCTGTAGTGGAGCAGGTTGAGAGCTTCAAGTTCCTTGGTATCCATATCACCAACAAACTAACATGGTCCAAGCACACCAAGACAGTCGTGAAGAGGGCATGACAAAACCTATTCCCCCTCAGGAGACTGAAAGGATTTGGCATGGGTCCTCAGATCCTCAAAGTTCAGCTGCACCATCGAGAGCATCCTGACCAGTTGGATCACTGCCTGATATATCAACTGCTCGGCCTCCGACCGCAAGGCACTACAGAGGGTAGTGCGTACGGTCCAGTACATCACTGGGGCCAAGCTTCCTGCCATCGAGAACCTCTATACCAGGCGGTGTCAGAGGAAGGCCCTAAAAATTGTCAAAGACTCCAGCCGCCCTAGTCATAGACTGTTCTCTTTGCCACCACACAGCAAGCGCTTCCCGGAGCGCCAAGTCTAGGTCCAGGAGGCTTCTAAACAGCTTCTACCCCCAAGCCATTGCCCCTCCTTTTACGCTGCTGTTACTCTCTGTTTATTATTTATGCATAGTCACTTTAATAACTCTACCTACATGTACATATTACCTCAATTACCTTGACTAACCGGTTACCCCTCACATTGACTCTGTACCGGTACCCCCTGTATATAGCCTCACTATTGTTATTTTACTGCTGCTCTTTAATTATTTGTTCCTTTTATTTCTTATTCTTTTTCATATTTTTAAACTGCATTGTTGGTTATTGGCTTGTAAATAAGCATTTCACTGTTATATTCGGCGCATGTGACAAACAAAATGTCTTTTTTGTTTTTTTGAATAGTGCTCTGTACAATAGGTTTTACGGTTCCCTCCAGCAATATACCACTGTACGACTTTTCCATTACTCGCTTGACATTTATTTGCTTGAAATTCAAAAATGCACCTCTGTTTGTTGGAGACAGGTATATAATGGAGGTGGCAGACAGAAAAAGACAGCCTTGCTCGCCCTGTTATGACGAGGTTTGCTAGCTGGCACTAATGGCTACTGCCGTCAACACAGTTGTCAACCCTACCATTGAGAGTCCATTTTTACATTTATGCTAAGTGATTTTTGCACTAGCAAAAGTAATTGAACACTGCAACAAACATACTAAAACAGTTATTTGACTTATTATAAGGCTGTATAGACAGGCCTCAATGTTTTGACCAGGATCATTAATCTCCCATTAATGCCAGGTGGCAGAGGCCTTTAACTTAAAAGCACTGCTGCCATTTATTGGCTTCATTAGTAGAAGGTCCACAGTAATAAAGAGATTTTAAGAGGCAATGAGCAAAATACAAATGTTTCTGTTAGACAATCATCAGTGTTAGACAATCATCATCTGCAACACAAAGTTAAAAAAGAGTTTGACAGTTGGTGGATTTGGAGACTTTGCAGTTGATGGCAAGTTTAACAATATATAAGAAAACATAGATCACATGTACAAAATGCTTTGTCTCCTATTAAAATACTTTGAATATGAATGGGTGGATGAGGAACTCATCAGAATGGATGAGAAACCGAATGTGTGCTGGTAAAATATATGCAAACATGGTATCAAATGCTGTGCAAGATGTAATAGCTATTATAACCAGTATTACCCAAAGGATTCAACATTTCATTGTAGCGCCATGTGTGTTGTCTATGCAGCGTGTTATTGACAACATTGTGATGGATTCTTTCTCTCCGCTTCACATCATCTCGTGCAATTAAACTGATCCATTGTGATGTTATTCAATGGCAGCTGGTCTCTTGGATTTCATTAGAAAGTTCCTGCATGACTTCTCTTCTGCTGTCAGTATGGATAGGTGGTTCCATTGTCTGCTAGCATCAGACCATCCATAGCCACAAAGCACACCTGATTGCACTTGATCAGTTATTGATGTGTCTCTCTCATACGTGTCTGTCAGAACAAAAAGGGATTTGAGGAGATAGACAGCTTTTGGGCTACCTCGTTTATAATGCATCACTTCTAATCTGTTTATTGGATTAGTGGCAATGGACTGGGGATTGAGAGAAATGGCCTATTCATAATATAAATGCCAGCTGCTGGGTACAGGTTGTTGAAGCATTTGACAGCTCAACCTGACCTTAAAAATGAGTAGGCCATCCACAATGCTAGGTTACATACTTTGTTTATTAGTTGAGATAGCTTCTTTATAATACATGAAAGGTGGTGTTCAGGTTAGTGTCTCTTGGCTTTTGGCCTTGGGGAAATTAGACTTTAATCAAAGCTGACTGTTTTGGCCTTCAGGAAAAGTCCTCTGTCAAAAGCTTGAATCCCCCTTGGCTAGGGTTCAAATATATTAGTGTGAAGGCAGGACTGGCATTATGGGTGGGACTTAGGGGGCTTGGCCCGCCCTACCGTACCTCCTTGTCTGTTTAAAATATACAAATTTGTATACTTTTTTGGACCGAGATGCTCGCCGACAGAAAGACAAATCAATCTCAGATAAAGCATCAGAGCGAGCGAAACAGTGCCCCTCTGTCTCTGTATGTGTAGCCAGTAGTGTAAAGTACTTATGTAGTTTTGTGGGGTATCTAAGTTTTACTATTTATATAAACACATTTTTACACATTTTACTTTTACTCCACTACAATCCTAAATAAAATAATGTGCTTTTTTTTTCATATTTTCCTTGAAACCCAAAAGTTTTGGTACATTTCGGATGCATAGCATGGCAGGAAAATGGTCCAATTCACACAGTTATCAAGAGAATATCCCTGGTCATCCCTACTGCCTCTGATTTGGCAGATTCACGAAACACAAATGCTTAGTTTGTAAATGATGCCTGACTGTTGGAGTGTGCCCCTGGCTATCCGTAAATGTAAAAAAAAAAAAAAATTGTGCCGTCTGGTTTGCTTAATCTAAGGAGTCATTTTTGTGTTCATCTTTTGTGTTAATATTGTCTGGCCAAAAAGAGTATGGCATGTCATGGGCTACATATAGTAAGACAGTGGGGCACTGTTTTGCTCACTTTTTAAGTTATTTGTTTGACAATCCGGTGAAAACATTGGTTATGTTCATGCCTCTTTAAAAGGTAATGCATGTTTACAGGTATATTCCCCCCAAAAATATGTGTTCTGGTGCCGGTCCAGTGTGGAGGTTAAATCAATTATTGTACAATTGTCCTTTTATCATTACAAAGGGTAACATAGGTGAGCAGTACCACACAATCGGCAAAAAGTATATATTTGTTTGTGTTTCATAAGTTATATTAAACAATGTGTGGGTCAAATCCTGGATGATGATTGGTAAAAACCACATTCCAGCCAGTGTCTATTCCATAAGTTAAAGCTATGACGTTGAAATTTACTCTGTTCCATCTCACTCCGCAATTCACTGTCTCATCAGTCCAGCCAGATACTGTAAAAAGCATCTAGACATTATCTCCCATTTCTTTTAGACTAGAAAGGGGTTTTTAATAGCGGAGATCTGTATGAAACTTGTTGTCTGTGTCCGACATTTGCACCATTGTTTCAATATTGAAATTAGATCTCGAGCTGCTCCATACAGTAGTGAACATATAGTGGTCGGGAGTCTGGACGAGACAGACAGGCAAACAGTTTTTCTCAGCCAGTAGAAATCATGAATCGGCATCATTTTATGGATATATATACAAAGAAATGTCTAGAAAACAGGTCAAACTAAACTAAATGCAGCTAGTTTGCATTCTTTCCAACGTCAATTTGAAGTTGTGTTAGCTTTGTTGTTGGTTAGCACCTCAGAACAACAGTGTCCTAATGAGAGAGAGCACATTTTCTATGCCATCATTAGCTCCTTGTTAAGGATGTATCGAAATAAATGTCACTAGAAAACAGATAAAACAAATGTAAATTCAGCTACTTTGTTGTTATTCTGGCTGCACTGTTTGACGTGACCGTAAGTTAGCCGTAGTTGGCTAGCTAGCAAGCAAGGGACACGAATGTTGCCAGCCAGTATGGCAATAGAACATTTAGACCGAACGACTGGGTCGTGTCCATAGAACCAAAACAAAAAGACTTAACGACTGGGTCGTGTCTCTGGTAACTGAACCGATATAACTAATGACCAGCCGGCTTGGGTAGCAACCCTAGATTTGTGTCAGGACTGTATCTCGTGGAAGGATAAAATAGTCATAACATTTTTAATGTCAGTCATTATTTGAATATGTTGGTAACCCGTTGTATAAAAGTGTTAATGCCCTCGAAGCTGGTGTTTGGAAGATATATTGGAACGGTTTGCTGGCTCTCGACTTCATCTCAGGCCTAACAACACCCGTGCAAATATATCCTCCAAACACCAGCTTCGAGGTAATTATCACTTAAGTAATCGTATTCAATCATCTGTCATCATGGATTCAGAGTACATACAGTGCCTTCAGAAAGTATTCAGACGCCTTGACTTTTTCCACATTTTGTTACGTTGCAGCCTTATTTTAAAATGGATTCAATAAATAAAACAAATCCTCAGCAATATACACACAATACTCCATAAGGAACATCCTTGAGATGTTTCTAGAACTTGATTGGAGTCCACCTGTGGTAAATTCAATTGATTGGACATGATTTGGAAAAGCGCACACCTGTCTATATAAGGTCCCACAGTTGACAAAGCAAAAACAAAGCCATGAGGTCGAAGGAATTATCTGTAGACCTCCGAAACAGGATTGTGTCGAGGCACAGATCTGGAGAAGGGAACCAAAAAATGTCTGCAGCATTGAAGGTCCCCAAGAACACAGTGGCCTCCATTATTCTTAAATGGAAGAAGTTTTGAACCACGAAGACTCTTCCTCGTCCTTGGCGCTTCTATTTTTTGCCATCGAGGCCAGAATCATATTACAGGATTATACATCATGTGTATGACTGTGTTGACAGATATGTCTACTGTAAATCAGCCCAGATATGCTACTTTTTGAACATGCACCGAAATAAACCGCATCCATGTTCTCCTTTTGGCAGGTATTTTCATTATTAAACATGCAATGAACTACACGGAGGGAAAAGTCCACTGTGCATTCAGCATCATGGACAGAACTCTTGTTAATGGGTATGCACAAAAACACAAGAAAGAGAGAGAGCTCAACATTACATTTAAACTACTCAATCAGTGTGAGGAGTGAAGTCTCTAATGGGCATTGACTAGAGCAGTGAAGTCAGGTATAGTTTCTGACGTCGCTATGCGCAGGATTTCTGAAAAGTGAGTCAGTAAGAGACGATCTGTGCCTTGACTTGTTATATTTCATCACTGAAAATATCTGTTGACATACAGTTGAAGTCAGAGGTTTACACACACTTAGGTTGGAGTCATTAAAACTTGTTTTTCAACCACTCCACAAATTTCTTGTCAACAAACTATAGTTTTGGCAAGTCGGTTAGGACATCTACTTTGTGCATGACACAAGTCATTTTTCCAACAATTGTTAACAGGCAGATTATTTCACTTAAACACAATTCCAGCGGGTCAGAAGTTTACATATTCTAAGTTGACTGTGCCTTTAAACAGCTTGGAAAATTCCAGAACACCTAAGACAGGGAATTTTTACGAGGATTAAATGTCAGAAATTGTGAAAAACTGAGTTTAAATGTATTTGGCCAAGGTGTATGTAAACTTCCGACTTCAAATGTACATAGGTTGGCCCAAACAGTACAAACATCTTCTGAGCATGACTCCTAATCTTTGGAAAGTTTTGTTCATCGAGAGATGCATAGAACCTTGTCAGTGACATTGTTTTGAATAGTTCTCCAATCACTGCGTCAGACTGAATATTGATAAGCTCAAGTTGCAGATCTGTGGGAGCGTTATCCACATTGAAGGTGAAAGGAGAGGAAACCAACAGCATGTCATTTTCCAACACTTTGAAATCCTCAAAATGAAGACAAAACTCACCGTTCAAGCAAGGAGCAGCGATGTATAATTATCCCGCTGGTCATCTGATAGGGAACAGACTAGTAGTGTCAGAAGATAGGTGAGATTCTTGGCTTCTACTTGACAGGTCAGGAGAGGTAATTTTCCCTTGAAGGCTTTAACAAGGCTGTACATCTGATGTGCAAAAAGCCCTTCCCTTGTAGTTTGGAATTCAGTTAATTCATGATGGCCCTGATGTCCACGGTGAAGGCACAATCTGCCAACCATTCTTTGTCTTGCAGTTGAGGGAAATCCACATATTTTCCTTTCATTTGCAAAAACTCAGCAATCTCTAACTTCAGGTCCCACAACCTTTTGAGCACCTTCCCCAAACTCAGCCATCTCACATTTGTGTGGTAGGGGAGATCTGCATGACCCGACTCTGTCTCTTCCAATAGTGTGACAAACTGCCTGTGGTTTAAAGATTTTGCTCTTATGAAGTTTACCACTTTAGCGATGTATCCACAACATCGCTCATTTTCAGAACACATTTACACAGCACCTCCTGATGAATAATGCAATGCAGGAAGAAAAAAATCTGATCTGGGTTCAGGTCAGCTACTTGATCTTGTATCTTTATGGGGGCGTGTTTGTTAACAATAGCACTGAACATATCAAAAAAGAAGGTCCAAGCGTCTTCGACAGAGGGGGATCAAGCTGATTCTATACCATTTTACAGAGGCTAGTTCATGAAGGAAGGCTTGCTCATTAAAGTATTTTAGCAAGTGTCTATGACCAATTAGGACAGGTTGTTTCACTGAGCAGCCATTACAAACACAGGCTATAAAACAGTGATCACTAAGGTCATTACAGAAAACACCAGACTGACACGTATCAGGATTATTTGTAAGGATAACCTAAAGAAGAGTAGCCTTTTCTTGGTGTTTGGAGTCATACCTTGTGGGATTGGTAATAATCTGAGAAAGATTTAGGGAGCCCCATTGTTTTAGGACTTCGTCAGGTGGGTTAAGCATGTCCTAGTTTAGGTCACCTAGCAGGACAAAATCAGACTTAGTGTAAGTGCCCAGGAGAGAGCTTAGGGCAGGTAGGGTTTCGTCACCCGAGGGGCAAGGTCAGAATGGGACGGCGCCGGCTGTAATTTCAGGATGGCACCCCCCATGGCAATCAAGACACTGCCGCCGAAGACACCATCCACATTTCAAAATGTAGCGGTGGTAGCCTATTAAATCAAATCAAAGTTTATTTGTCACGTGTGCCGAATACAACAGTTGTTGAACTTACAGTGAAATGCTTACTTACAAGCTCTAACCAATAGTGTGAAAAAAAAGGTGTGTGTGTGTGTAGGTAAGTAAAGAAATAAAACAACAGTAAAAAGACATTTGAAAATAACAGTAGCAAGGCTATATACAGACACCGGTTAGTCAGGTTTATTGAGGTAGTATGTACACGTAGGTATGGTTAAAGTGACTATGCATATATGATGAACAGAGAGTAGCAGTAACGTAAAAAAAAAGGGGGGGGTTGGCAGGTGGTGGGACACAATAATGTAAAGGGGGGGGGGGGGAGGTTGGCAGGTGGTGGGACACAATGCAGATAGCCCGGTTAGCCAATGTGTGGGAGCACTGGTTGGACTGGCCAATTGAGGTAGTATGTACATGAATGTATAGTTAAAGTGATTATGCATATTTGATAAACAGAGAGTAGCAGCAGCGTAAAAGAGGGATTGGGGCGGGGGGCACAACGCAAATAGTCCGGGTAACCATTAGGTTACCAGTTCAGGAGTCTTATGGCTTGGGGGTAAAAACTGTTGAGACTCCTTTTTGTCCTAGACTTGCCACTCCGGTACCGCTAGCCATGCGGTAGTAGAGAGAACAGTCTATGACAATTTTTAGGGCCTTCCTCTGACACCGCCTGGTGTAGAGGTCCTGGATGGCAGGCAGCTTTGCCCCAGTGATGTACTGGGCCATACGCACTACCCTCTGAAGTGCCTTGCGGTCGGAGGCCGAGCAATTGCCGTACCAGGCAGTGATGCACCCGGTCAGGATGCTCTAGATGTTGCAGCTGTAGAACCTTTTGAGGATCTTAGGACCCATGCCAAGTCTTTTTAGTTTCCTGAGGGGGAATAGGCTTTGTCGTGCCCTCTTCACAACTGTCTTGGTGTGTATGGACCATTCTAGTTTGTTGTTGATGTGGACACCAAGGATCTTGAAGCTCACAACCTGCTCCACTACAGCTCCGTTGATGAGGTTGTTGTCCATGCACCACCTGGCCAGGTCTCTGACCTCCTCCCCATAGGCTGTCTCGTCGTTGTCGGTGATCAGGCCTACCACTGTTGTGTCGTCTGCAAACTTAATGATGGTGTTGGAGTCGTGCCTGGCCATGCAGTCGTACAGGGAGTACATCAGGGGACTGAGCTTGCAACCCCTGGGGAGCTCCAGTGTTGAGGATCAGCGTGGCAGATGTGTTGCTACCTACCCTCACCACCTGGAGGCAGCCAATCAGGAAGTCCAGGATCCAGTTGCAGAGGGAGGTGATAAGTCCCAGGTTCCTTAGCTTTGTAATGAGCTTTGAGGGTACTGTTGGACACCCAGTGGAGAAAGTGTCATGCCAGTTCATGTCTTATGTTGTACACTGCCAGTTTTGCAGACCTAATTGCATGTGATACCAAACAGCCTTCTAGAGTTCCATTGTTAATTAAGACAGTCACCATTTCGTTACAATATGTTGGATTTACATCTATTTTACATTTTAGTAATTTAGCAGATGCTCTTATCCAGAATGATTTACAGAAGCATTTAGGATTAAGTGCCTTGCTCAAGAACAGATTTACTTGGCGGCTTGGGGATTTGAACCAGCGACCTTTCAGTTACTGGCCCAACACTCTTAACCGCTAGGCTAACTGCTGTCTCCATTCTCCAAGTTGAAGAATAGGACTAAATCAAATCAAACTTTAAATGCACTTTAAATGAAGTTTGATTTGATTTATTCCTGTTCTTTAAATTAGATGGAGACGTGAATCCAACATATCAGTTACTAATTTGTAGACAAACGGGAACTCAAGCCAGACTAAGTTAATGGCACAGATGGAACTATCCAAGCAAAAGATAAATCCCTAGGCCTATCAGCAACTTGCTACTGTATATAGTCCTGAAAAGCATCATTGATGATATTATGAGTGATAAAGTATGGTCACATTTAATTTGCTCTGGGGCATTTCCATCGAAATGGACCCATGAGTACCAAATTGAAGTTCATAGGAACATCAAATTGGGTGTCAAAGGAAAGCTAAGAGTATATTTTTGGGAAATAAAGACATAGAAACATTTTTACCATTTTCCATCTTAAAGATTTGACATAACTGAAGGATTTGATTTCTGGATAAATATCTACCAGAAAAAGCTTTAGAATGTTTTAGTAATATATCAAAACACAATCATGTTTTTATAAAGACCCCTGCAACTAATATCAACACTTATTTACTTTTGGAGAAATTGTTTACCTTCTGTAAGTTTAAGAAATATTGTCTTGTAATTCCGTTACCAAAAACTCATATTTCTCTCATGAGTAGGGAGGATAATGAACATTTACAGAAGTAACAAGTAATGGTAGACCTACCAATTAGTTAGTAATTTTACATATAAACGCAACATGCAACAATTTCAAATATTTTACTGAGTTGCAGGTCATATATGACCAACTGGCTCCATTCAGTCTTATTTTGCAAAATTAGAAATGTTGTTTTTTACATGGATAAATTAGAGACTTGGAGCTGGAAAATGGTATAACAATGGGAAAGTAATTCTGCTTTGAAAGTTGATCAACTTCTAACCTCACTTTTGAGAAAATGGCCCTTGAATATTTTGGAACAGCTACTGGAGTGCTCTTCTTTGTCTACACCATTCAGTATTGTTCACACCCTCTTAATTAAGCTTTAGCCCCACCCAGCTCTTTAAGGATTAAACGACCAAAGATTTCAAGACTAAAGGCTGGTTTATACTACGGGTGTGTTCGTAAATCCAGCCTGGGGTGCCAGATCGTGCTCAGAGTGCGCTTTGTGCATTCGTAAACTCAGTGCATTGGCAGATTGTCAGTTGGTAAATTCAGAGTGTTTCGCTCTTGGAGCATTCAGAGCGCACACTGGTCGCTCTAGCCGAGGAGTAGGGTTGATCTGAGCATTCTGACCTAACAACAGCAGCCAAGCTAACTGGCTACTTCCAGACAGCTACTTCCAGACACAAATGAGGGAACAGTTCACTCTGACCATTTACTCACCCTAGCAGAGATGGTTAGGCTGTTTTTATTTTATCCAGAGCGTTGGTGACTGCAACTGTGTTGCTGGCAACAATTTAATTACGCTATTTTGCCAGCGTTTACTGATAGCGGCCATATTCAACAGGTGTTGAGCGTTCATAAATTCGTCAGTTATTCTGCACTCTGGCACACTCGGACGAGTACTCTGAAATCGGAGTAGATAGCCAGAACAAATTTGCCAGCTATGTCTATCGACAGTTGTCGCAGTGACTTCATGAACATTCTATTGAAATGGTTACTTGCACAGTGGAGTCTTTTGTTTAGACATGTAGCTAGCTATCTAGCTAAACAATTAACCAAAATCCCAACTCATAACGCTACTACTCTGCATGAATCTGCAGGTAGCTACCCAACCGGGTTCAATGTTAGCTAGCTAGCTAAAATTAGGCTATAACTAGCAATACAAATGGCTCTGAGATAATTTTACTACACAGATCATACATGTAACGTTAGCTAGTGAGCCAGCCAGGTATCGTTAGCTAGCTAGCTAACAGTACGCTTTAACTTGAAATTAAAACACCTTTCTGACTAGACTATCTTACCTGTATACATGGATGGATGCTTCTCACTCTCTGTCACGGATGCCATGGTTACCTTAGTTTGAAGATGTAAGAGGCAGGTGTTTTATACAACAGCCTTCTGTGCGTTCTCTTTTCGACTCCCTCTGCGTATTTGCAATCAAACGGCAGAATTTTTTTCATCTCCTTAGCTATCATACACTAATTCCACCGTGCATTCCACTGATTTCAAAACTCGGTTCTCCAGAAAGTGGAGAGAAACGCATTTGCAGTTCTGCTACGTGATACCTTTAAAAAAAGCTGCATTAGAAAGTATTAACTACACATACTAACCAACTCAAGTTATATGGCAGACCAATCTGAACTCATCTCTCAACATGTCCAACCCACCCATTATCTCAGCCAATCGTGGTTAGGCTGGAAGGTTCCTGACTTTTTCTGTGGCTAAACCAACTAGGCTCATAATTTAACAATTGCATTTGTATTTACAGATGGCATACAAGTTTGTTGTTAAGGTACATGAAAGTTCACGTTTCAGAAGGCATTTCTGACAAAAAGCGCATTTTGCTAAAAAAAGAAGTTTAAGTTCAAATGACTCTCCTGTAAAGTAGTGACAAGCGACATATGCCTAGTTTCCTGAAATGAGTCACATTTGAGGAAATCCGTCAATTTAAATAAATAAATTAGGCCCAATCACAGATATCTTGTCACAGTATTCACAATTGCTATCGGTAATGCAATTGTGTTCATTGTTCGTAGCTTAATGTATGCCTGCCCATACCATAACCCCAGTGCTCCAACATGGAGCACTCTGTTCACAACGTTGACATCAGCAAATCGCTCACACACACAACCCCATACACATGGTCTGCAGTTGTGAGGCCGGTTAGATGTACTGCCAAATTCTCTAAAACGATGTTGGAGGCAGCTTATGGTAGAGAAATTAACATTAAATTATCTGGCTACAGCTCTGGTGGACTTTCCTGCAGTCAGCATCCCAATTGCATGCTCCCTCAAAACTTGAGACATTTGTTGCATTGTGTTGTGTGACAAAACTCTACATTTTAGAGTGGCCTTTTATTGTCCCCAGCACAAGGTGCACCTGTGTAATTATAATGTTGTTTAATCAGCTTCTTGATATGCCACACCTGTCAGGTGGATGGATTATCTTGGCAAAGGAGAAATACTCACTAACAGGGATGTAAACAAATTTGTGCACCAAATTTGAGAGAAATAAGCTTTTTGTGCATGTGGAAAATTTCTGTAATATTGTATTTCAGATCATGAAACGTGGGACCAACATTTTACATGTTGCGTTCATATTATTTGTTCCGTGTATGTTGTGCAGCTGAGAGCCGGTTGAACCGAATCACACGGTTGTGAAAGCTAAGGACACTGTGTGTAAGGGATTTCCTCCTCTTCTTCCGAAGAGTAGAGGTGATAAGGATCGGAGGACCAATATGCGGTGTGGTAAGTGTCCATGGTTCTTTTAATACGAAAATGTACACATGAACAACTGAATACAAAAACAATAAATGTGGAATGAACGAAACCCAAAACAGTACCGTGTGGTGAAAAACACAGACACGGAAACAAACACCCACAAACACACAGTGAAACCCAGGCTACCTAAGTATGATTCTCAATCAGAGACAACTAATGACACCTGCCTCTGATTGAGAACCATACTAGGCCAAACACAGAAACGGACAAACTTGACACACAACATAGAATGCCCACTCAGTGTGACAGTAACCCCCCCCCCAAGGTGCGGACTCCGGCCGCAAAACCTGAACCTATTGGGGAGGGTCTGGGTGGGCATCTGTCCGCGGTGGCGGCTCTGGTTCTGGACGTGGCCCCCACTTCACCATAGTCTTACTCCGCCCCATTGTCCGCTTCCGTGGCCTCCTAACCACGGCAACCCTTCTAAATGACCCCACTGGACTGAGGGGCAGCTCAGGAGGTGGAAGCTCTGGCAGCTCGGGACAGAGGGGCGGAAGCTCTGGCAGCTCGGGACAGAGGGGCGGAAGCTCTGGCAGCTCGGGACAGAGGGGCGGAAGCTCTGGCAGCTCGGGACAGAGGGGCGGAAGCTCTGGCAGCTCGGGACAGAGGGGCGGGGGCTCTAGCAGCTCGGGACAGAGGGCGGAAGCTCTGGCAGCTCGGGACAGGGGAGGAAGCTCTGGCAGCTCGGGACAGAGGGGCGGAGGCTCTGGCAGCTCGGGACAGAGGGGCGGAGGCTCTGGCAGCTCGGGACAGGGGGCGGGGGCTCTGGCGCCTCTGGGCTGAGGGACTCTGGCGCCTCTGGGCTGAGGGGCTCTGGCGCTTCAGACTCCGGCAGCGCCGCTCTGGCGCCTCAGACTCCGGCAGCGCCGGACAGGCGGGAGACTCCAGCAGCGCCGGACAGGCGGGAGCAGCTGTAGGGATGAGACGGAGAGACAGCCCGGTGCGGGGGGCTGCCACCGGAGGGCTGGTGCGTGGAGGTGGTACCGGATAGACCGGGCCGTGCAGGCGCACTGGAGCTCTTGAGCACCGAGCCTGCCCAACCTTACCTGGTTGAATGCTCCCGGTCACCCTGCCAGTGCGGTGAGGTGGAATAGCCCGCACTGGGCTATGCAGGCGAACCGGGAACACCATGCGCAAGGCTGGTGCCATGTAAGCTGGCCCAAGGAGATGCACTGGAGACCAGATGCGTAGAGCCGGCTTCATGGCACTTGGCTCGATGCCCACTCTAGCCCGGCCGATACGCGGAGCTGGTATGTACCGCACCGGGCTATGCACCCGGACTGGGGACACCGTGCGCTTCACAGCATAACACGGTGCCTGCCCGGTCTCTCTCGCCCCCCGGTAAGCACAGGAAGTTGCCGCAGGTCTCCTACCTGGCTTTGCCACACTTCCTCTGTGCCCCCACCCAATACATTTTTGGGGCTGACTCTCGGGCTTCCATCCATGCCGCCGTGCTGCCTCCTCATACCAGCGCCTCTCCGCTTTTCCGCCTCCAGCTCTTCCTTGGGGCGGCGATATTCTCCTGGCTGTGCCCAGGGTCCTTTACCGTCCAACTCATCCTCCCTTGTCCAGTCCTCCTTGCGCTGCTCCTGCTGCCGCTGCCTGTCACCACGCCGCTTGGTCCTGTTGTGGTGGGTGATTCTGTCACGGTCGTCCTCCTCTTCATCTGAAGAGGAGAGGCGAGAAGGATCGGAGGACCAAAATGCAGCGTGGTTACTATTCATGTTTTTTAATAAGACAACTAATTGAGCAACCACTGTAAATGTGTGTTTGTGTGTGTGAGGTGTCTGTGTGAAAAGGATATGAAAAACCTTAAATTCTGCAATGGGCCTTCTTGTTTTTGTCTCCAGACTATTCTAACAGGGTCATCTTGGGCCATTTTCAGTATTTGTGTCCATGACATAAATATAGTGAACAGCTCGGAGATTTTGTTGTGTGGGTTGAAATGGTGTCCTTTTGTTTTTATGTCAACGTTTTTACCATAGCCACCATAGGTGACACACAGTGAGGTTCAAAATGATTTAAACAGTGACACATTTCCCAAGACATGCTAACCTCCCACTATTACCAATAACGGGATGTTAGCATTTTTTGGGAGGTACAGTATGATAGTCATGCCCCTAACTTTCTCACATATGATTATTTATGATTCATTCATGATTATCCATAGTCATGGCAGCATCCTTTTTCTCTCTCCAATTTCAATCTTGTCTCATCGCTGCAACTCCCCAACGGCCTCGGGAGGCAAAGGTTGAGTCATGCGTCCTCCGAAACATGACCCGCCAAACGGTGCTTCTTAACACCCGCCCGCTTAACCCGGAAGCCAGCCGCACCAATGTGTCAGAGGAAACACCGTTCACCAGACGACCCGAGGTCAGCCTGCAGGTGCTCACGTTCAGCCTGCAGGCACCCGGCCCGCCACAGGGAGTCACTAGAGCGCAATGATCCCCCGGCCAAACCCTCCCCGAGCCTGGACAATGCTGGGCCAATTGTGCGCCGCTCTGTAGGACTTCCAAACACGACCAGTTCTGATACAGCCCGGGATCGAACCTGGGCCTGTAGTGACGCCTCTAGCACTGCGATGCAGTGCCTTAGACCGCTGTATCACTCAGGAGGCCCCAAATATTAAACTTTTGACTAATGTACATGTAAGTGAATTATTGGTTCCCTAAAATGGGTTCTATGAACAAGGAGTTCTAGAGTAAAGCCAAAACCACAACAAATGTGTCACAATACTTTTGGACCTCATTGTGTAACTAACTAATATAACTCACTATTTCTGACATAATCTAATGAGTCCATGTTTAGTATAGCTAGAGTACAAACATAGACATTGATCAATAGAAAATACCTGCTGTCACGATGATAAATTCCCTGTGTCTAGCTTTTGATCTGCCAAATCAAGCTGTCAACTTTTGGTCCAAACAGGACACGGCTGTTTGCCTATCAATGTCCCCAGACCCTAATAGAATGTGTGCAATGGTACAGGGGCTGTGCTAGTGATGATGATTAATTGTACCTGTAACATTCCATTGGTTCCATTATATCGGGCAAGCTAAATCAGGAGCATCTCATGTATTTCAAAGTATATATATTTGACCCAGGTCTATTTGGATTAATCTGACCAATACGGTGTCCATTTTAGGACAGACTCTGAGAATTGATTGTTGACGAACTGTGTGTTTCTGTTCTTTTCTTCTCTCTCAGGTGGCATCCCCTTTGTACTGACCGGAGAGCTGTTTGAGCAGTCGTACCGACCCGCAGCCTTCATGATCGCAGGGATCGTCAACTGGGTCGCCAACTTCGCAGTCGGACTTTTGTTCCCGTTCATGCAAGTGAGTGTGTGTGTGTGATTGGCTGTGTGTGCATATCTTCAAATGTGTGGCTATGCGCTTACCAGCACTATCAGAATGTGCACATGCTGTGTGTGTTCCAATAAAATAGTATAATGGTGTCAGAAAGAATAGACTATTATATTCTTACGTTGGAACATTTCCTGAAATTGCAGGGCACTGTTTTATTTCATACACAGCTCCCACAGCCCCAGGCAGCGCAGCAACAATGTCTCTTCTATTCTGTTCTCCTTCTACTCCCAGAAACATTCACTGCAGTTCTTTTCTTACTCTTCTGTCCTCTCTCTCTCTCTCTTTCTCTCTCTCTCTCTCTGTGTCTCTTTTGTTGATGTGCTGGCGCAGAGTACATTCAATCAAATTAAATTAAATGTACAGTTGAAGTCGGAAGTTTTCATACACCTTAGCCAAGTACATCTAAACTCAGTTTTTCACAATTCCTGACATTTAATCCAAGTAAAAAATTCCCTGTCTTAGGTCAGTTAGGATCACCACTTCATTTTAAGTATGTGAAATGTCAGAATAATACTAGAGAGGATGATTTCTTTCAGCTTTTATTTCTTTCATCACATTCCCAGTGGGTCAGAAGTTTACATACACTCAATTAGTATTTGGTAGCATTGCCTTTCAATTGTTTAACTTGGGTCAAACATTTTGGGTAGCCTTTCACAAGCTTCCCACAATAAATTGAGTGAATTTTAGCCCATTCCTCCTGACAGAGCTGGTGTAACTGAGTCAGGTTTGTAGGCCTCCTTGCTCGCACACACTTTTTCAGTTCTGCCCACAAATGTTCTATGGGATTGAGGTCAGGGCTTTGTGATGTCCACTCCAATACCTTGACTTTGTTGTCCTTGTTGTCCATAGGCCATTTTGACACAACTTTCGAAGTATGCTTGGGGTCATTGTCCATTTGGAAGGTCATTGTCCATTTGGAATTTGCGACCAAGCTTTTACTTCCTGACTGATGTCTTTAGATGTTGCTTCAATATATCAACATAATTGTTCTTCCTCACGATGCCATGAACCATATGCCATGGAATTTGCACGTCAAAAATCTCTTCCTGTTTATTTTGCAACCTCTATGGCGCAACTGTCAACATTTTTGTCCTCAAGTGAAACTGGTATATTTTCTATTTTTGACAGTTCCTTTCAGCCAATTTGGATCTTTGAGTTTGAGTTTATTTTATTTTTACAGGGACAGTGCACATTAATCAACGTTTCAGTAAAAGTGCCGGTTTTAATCAGCCAGCTAATTTTCAACCGCAGTCCGTGGGCAGGTTATTAAAAACAATTACAATATAGACAATAGCAACATAGGACAAGCAAGACATAGCATACAGACAGAGCAACATAGGACAAGCAAGACGTAGCATACAGACAGAGCAACATAGAACAAAAAGCAGCAAGACAAAATTCATAAAAGCAACAAAGTGTTTCCACACCTCACAAGTTACAGACAACAGACATGGAAAGCAGCAACACACAGCTAGGGACCATGTTCACAAATCTGATTGACCTTTAGCCATGTCTTCAAGCATTTTGTGAACGTGTGATATGTGGTGCAGTTATGTGTGTCTGATGGCAGTGTATTCCAGTCATGTGAAGATCTCACAGAGAAAACGGATTTACTAAAGGCGCTTTTCCTTAACCTCTTGAAACTCTGGGGGCGCTATATCATTTTTGGATAAAAAGACGTGCCCGTTTTAAGCGCAATATTTTGTCACAAAAAGATGCTCGACTATGCATATAATTGATAGCTTTGGAAAGAAAACACTCTGACGTTTCCAGAACTGCAAAGATATTCTCTGTGCGTGCCCTAGAACGTGAGCTACAGGCAAAACCAAGATGAAACGGCATCCAGGAAATCAGCAGGATTTTTGAGGCTCCGTTTTCCATTGTCTCCTTATATGCGAGAGGAATGAGCCTGCCCTTTCTGCCGTTTCCCCAAGGTGTCTGCAGCATTGCGACGTATTTGTAGGCATATCATTGGAAGATTGACCATAAGAGACCACATTTACCTCAGCAGGATTTTTGAGGCTCCGTTTTCCATTGTCTCCCAGAGGAATGTCTGCAGTTTCCCCAAGGTGTCTGCAGACGTATTTGTAGGCATATCATTGGAAGATTGACCATAAGAGACCACATTTACCAGGTGTCCGCCCGGTGTCCTGCGCCGAAATTGGTGCGCAAATCTCAGCTGCAAGTATTTTTCCATGGAATTCAGAGAAGAAAGCAGGCTTCCACGAACGATATATCAATAAAGAGATATGTGAAAAACACCTTGAGGATTGATTCCAAACAACGTTTGCCATGTTTCGGTCGATATTATGGAGTTAATTCGGAAAAAGTTTGACGTTGTAGGTGACTGAATTTTCGGTTCGTTTCGGTAGCCAAATGTGATGTACAAAACGGAGCGATTTCTCCTACACAAAGATTCTTTCAGGAAAAACTGAACATTTGCTATGTAACTGAGAGTCTCCTCATTGAAAACATCCGAAACTCTTCAAAGGTAAATGATTTTATTTATTTGGTTATCTGGTTTTTGTGTAAATGTTGCGTGCTAAATGCTACTGAAAATGCTAAGCTAGCTTAGCATACTCTTACACAAATTAGTGAATTGCTATGGTTCAAAAGCATATTTTGAAAATCTGAGATGACAGTGTTGTTAAGAAAAGGCTAAGCTTGAGAGCAGGCGCATTATTTTCATCTTATTTGCGATTTTCAGAAATCGTTAACGTTGCGTTATGCTAATGAGCCTGAGGCTGTATTCACGATCCCGGATCCGGGATGGGGAGTATCAAGAGTTAAGGGAACTATTACAGTCACCTCTCATGGCAGACCTTGTGGATCTTCTGCCATATGTTTGGGTTTTCTGTTTAACAAAAATACGGAGTGGAGGGGGAGCCAGGCCATTTAGGATCTTGAATACAAGACATGCATCGGTGTATTGCATAGGTCTTAATGTTGTACAGCAAGCTTGGGCCCAACTAGTCATGCAGTATGTTAAGTGGGGGAGTATCATAGATTTTAAGTACAGTTTTGCTACCTCTGTAGTCAAACAATTTAGTGTAAATCGTAAATTATCTAGGTTGAATTTGGTTATTTGAATTACCTTTTTCACATGCTTTTTAAAAGAGATGTTGGAATCAAGTATGATGCCAATGTACTTAAAATCAGATTCCACCTGGAACTTCTCCCCTGACACATAGACATCTGGCTCAGTAGCATCTGTTGCCTTCTTTGTGAAGAACATGCAAACAGTTTTTTCCACATTGAGATGCAAACACGAGTCACTGAGCCACTTTGTAACCTGGACCAACCTGGACCATTACAGTAGTGAGTTCTTGTGCAGCTTGTTTGCTCTTTCCATGCATATATATCACTGTATCATCTGTATACATTTGAATTTCAGACCCAGTACAGACAGAAGGCAGATCATTAATGTACAGGCTGAACAAGAGGGGCCCCAGTATTGACCCTTGGGGCATGCCCACATCATAGTTAAGAGTGGGCAACAGCTCATTGCTCACTCTGACACACTGAGTTCTGCCTTCAAGGTATGATTTCATCCATCTCAAGGCATCAGGGGAAAAGTTGAACTTGGACAATTTTATGATGAGAATCTCATGGTTAACAGTATCAAAAGCCTTCCTTAGGTCCAGAAACATAGCCCCAACAACGACCCCTTTGTCCATCTTGGACTTCACATTTTCCAGAAGAAAGCAGTTGGCCGTTTCTGTGGAGTGTTTCGCTCTGAAGCCAAACTGCATGGAGTGTAATGTGAAGGGGCTGTTGTTGAGGTGGGCAATCAGTTGTTCTGCTACACACTTTTCAACAACCTTTGACACCACAGGTAGTATACTAATGGGCCTGTAGTTACTCACGTCAGCAGGGTCGCCTGATTTAAAGATGGCCGTTATTATGGCCGACTTCCATACCCTTGGAAACACCCAGAGACCAATAGATGTGTTGGTGACCTTAGTAATGGGGCCAATGAGTGACTCTTTGTAGTTTTTAAGAAAGGTAGAGTCCAGCCCAAACACATCATTGGCTTTAGAGTTCTTTAGTAAGCTAATCACCTTGTTCACCTGTGAACAACCTCCCTTATGATGAAGACAGGATGAGCATCATTTACTAGCACTGAGCCCAATAAACCAGTGGAGGGTTTCTGTGTCAGTACCCTGACAGAGTCAATAAAGTAGGAATTGAAGGCTATTGCTATTTCGACTGCATCCTGTGTTAGATTGTTATTTGAAAATAAAAGAGAGCCGCACACTCTTGGAGCTCAGATGCAAAAATTTAATACCAACGTTTTGACAGCCAAGCTGTCTTCATCAGGGTAACAATTATTTTAGATTGTTATTCACCATGATTTCTAGTCTTTTTGCAGTGTTACTGTGGTCTTTCCCTGTTAACGTTTTTAGATTCTCCCAGATCAGTTTAGAATTTCCCTTTGCTTCACCAATTATGTTCATAAAAAAAGTTTGACTGTCTGATTTCTTTCATCGCCTTATTTCTCAACGTGGTAAACCTACGTCTGTCATGCTCTAATTTGGATCTTTTAAAATATGGCAGACAAACAAGTTCCATATCTTCTCTCTTTTCCACTTGCCAATTTTTAAAAAAATTAATCAGTATATTTGATTTTAACCATAACGTTTGTTGTAATATTTGTTCTATCTTTTCTGGGGGATAAAAATAAAATAAATAAATAAATAAAAATAAAATTGTAACCAGCTTTGTATTATTGCTTGTTTAGGAAAGGGTGATACTTTAACAAAATTTCATAGTCGGAAATGAGAAGACAATTTTTGAACAAAGGATTTGCCTTTCTTAATAATCTACTGGAGAACCATTTTGGGTTTAAGTATAATTTAGGTATGAGTGAAGCTGTTAGTGAGAGGTTTAAAGCTGTAATATTTAAGAATGTTAGCCCCGCAAACTCATATTCATTATATAAATAGGCACATTTAATTTTGTCTAGCTTAACATTCCAAATAAAATGAAATATATTTTGCTCATATGAATTTTAAAAAACGAGTCATCTGGAGGTGGCAGTGCCATCCGTATGTAAGTAAACTATGGTAGGTCCAAAGAGTTAATCAATGTGATATTTCCATAAATAGACAAGTATTTACCTCTCCATGGTTGTAGAATCTTTATCTATTTGGTCTAAAGGGGGAATTGAAAAGATTTTGGTAAGTTCATTTATATTTTTTGCAATGATAGGAGAGACCATGTGAGGTTATGACAGAGCCAAGTGACTTGGTGTATTTTAGAACAGAGCCCTGGGGGTTACACACCAGTGGTGTAGTAAACACGTATTTATAAAAATATATATTTTTTTAACCTCTTACATCTATGGGGGCGACTATTTCATTTTTGGATGAAAAATCCCGTTTTAAACAAGATATTTTGTCACAAAAAGATGCCCGACTATGCATATAATTGCTACCGTTCGAAAGAAAACTGTCTTCATCGTGTCCAGAAATACAAAGATATTCTATTCACCATGATTTCTAGCTTTTTCAGGCAAAACAAGATGATGGCATCCAGGAAATGACAAGGATTTTTGAGGCTCTGTTTTCCATGGTCTCCTTTATGGCTGTGAATGCAAAGGAGTTTGAGTCAACCCTTTCATCACCTTGTTTCTCAACGTGTCTGCAGTCTTCATGCTCTAATTTGTGGGCAGATCATTGGAAGATTGAGACAAACAAGTTCCATATTTCTCACTTTTCCACTTGCCCTTTTTAAATTAATCAGTATATTTGATTTTAACCATAATGTTTGTTGTAATATTTTTCCATGCGATACAGGGGAAAGCAAAATTGTAACCAGCTTTGTATTATTGCTTGTTCAATGAAGGGTGATATGTGAAAAAACACATTGAGGACTGAATTCCAAACAATTTTTGAACAAATGATTTGCGATTTCTTAATAATCCTGGAAAATTTTGGGTTTAGGTGATAATTTATGTATGAGTGAAGCTGTTAGTGAGAGGTTTAAAGCTGTAATATTTAACACAGACGCTTTCAGGAAACACTATTCATTATATAAATAGTCTCCACATTGAAAATTTTGAAGCTTAACATTCAAAGGTAAATGATTTTATTTATTTTGGTTATATGAATTTTAAAAAATCATCTGGAGGTGGCACATGCCATCCAAAATGCTATGCTAAACTTTGGTAGGTACACAAATTAATCAATTTCTATGGTTCATAAATAGATAAGTATTTACCTCTCCATGGTTGTAGAATCTTTATCTATTTTTGCTAAATTTCTATTGAAATACATTTTGGTAAGTTCATTTATATT
Source organism: Oncorhynchus masou masou (assembly GCF_036934945.1). Taxonomy (NCBI): domain Eukaryota; kingdom Metazoa; phylum Chordata; class Actinopteri; order Salmoniformes; family Salmonidae; genus Oncorhynchus; species Oncorhynchus masou. The sequence goes on along the minus strand of NC_088216.1, from coordinate 44,362,659 downwards.
TTTTGAGTATGTATACCTCATTATTTTCATTTTTTTTGGATTTTAAATTACAAGGTAGTGTAAACACTGAGCCTATTTATAAAAATCCGGGATGGGGAGTTTATTTTTTTAAACATCCCATTCGTAATGGTACACGTATGATACATTTGTCATAATTAGGTTTTAATCCACCTGTCGTGTCAGATTTTGAAAATATACTTTACAGCGAACGCAATCCAAGCGTTTGTGTAAGTTTATTGATCGCTCAACAAAACATTAAGTACACTTAGCATCAAGTAGCTTGGTCACAAAAATCAGAAAAGCAATCAAATTAATCGTTTACCTTTGATGATTTTTGGATGTTTTCACTCACGAGACTCCCAGTTACACAATAAATGTTCCTTTTGTTCCATAAAGATTATTTTTAGATCCAAAATACCTCCGTTTGTTTGGCGCGTTATGTTCAGATATCCACAGAAAAGAGTGGTCACAACAACGCAGACAAATTCCAAATAGTTTCCATAATGTCCACAGAAACATGTCAAATGTTTTTTATAATCAATCCTCAGGTTGTTTTTAAAATATATAAGCGATAATATATCAACCGCAAATGTCTTTATCAGTAGGAGAGGGAAAAGCAATGGCTGTCCAAACTCTGTTGCGCGAACAAAACTCATGCGACCACTTGACGCAATGTTATCTTTCTGGCTCATTTTTTCAAAATAAAAGCCTGAAACTATGTCTGAAGACTGTTGACACCTAGAGGAAGTGATAGGAAAAGGAAAAGGTTTATTTCCCTTTAAATGGAGCAATGGGAGGCTATGGAACATGGAGTTTTCAAAATAGAAGCCACTTCCTGGTTTGATTTTCCTCGGGGTTTCGCTTGCAATATCAGTTCTGTTATACTCACAGACAATATTTTGACAGTTTTGGAAACTTTAGAGTGTTTTCTATCCAATACTAATAATAATATGCATATATTAGCAACTGAGACTGAGGATCTGGCCGTTTACAATGGGCATATTTTCATCCAAGCTACTCAATACTGCCCCTGCAGCCATAAGAAGTTATTATATATATTTTCGAAGAAGTGTGGATCATCATTATTTTGCCCATATAGATTAGTTAGCCGGATCTGTTTTTCGTCCAATAGCATATTTAAAATAATCCATCTTCCTTGCGGATCTGTTTGCACAGGTAGCACAATCGTATCAAAATGTCTATTAATTAGTATAATCAGCCCTTTTGAGTTTCTTTGCCCATGACAATAATTTCTCCCTCCCAGTCCTTTTTCCACCCAACCTCATCTATATCTGTAGAATGAGTTTCCTTTAAACAATAGATACAGTGGGGCAAAAAATTATTTAGTCAGCCACCAATTGTGCAAGTTCTCCCACTTATAAAGATGAGAGAGACCTGTAATTTTCAACATAGGTACACTTCAACTATGACAGACAAAATGAGAGGAAGAAAAATCCAGAAAATCACATTATTGGATTTTTAATGAATTTATTTGCAAATTATGGTGGAAAATAAGTATTTGGTAAATAACAAAGGTTTATCTCAATACTTTGTTATATACCCTTTGTTGGCAATGACAGAGGTCAAACGTTTTCTGTAAGTCTTCACAAGATTTTCACACACTGTTACTGGTATGTTGGCCCATTCCTCCATGCAGATCTCCTCTAGAGCAGTGATGTTTTGGGGCTGTTGCTGAGCAACATGGACTTTCAACTCCCTCCAAAGATTTTCTATGGGGTTGAGATCTGGAGACTGGCTAGTCCACTCCAGGACCTTGAAATGCTTCTTACGAAGCAACTCCTTTGTTGCCCGGCGGTGTGTTTGGGATCATTGTCATGCTGAAAGACCCAGCCACGTTTCATCTTCAATGCCCTGGCTGATGGAAGGAGGTTTTCACTCAAAACCTCACGATACATGGCCCCATTCATTCTTTCCTTTACACAGATCAGTCGCCCTGGTCCCTTTGCAGATAAACAGCCCCAAAGCATGATGTTTCCACCCCCATGCTTCACAGTAGGTATGGTGTTCTTTGGATGCAACTCAGTATTCTTTGTCTTCCAAACACGACGAGTTGAGTTTTTACATGTCTGGCACTGCAGGATTTGAGTCCCTGGCAGCGTAGTGTGTTTCTGATGGTAGGCTTTGTTACTTTGGTCCCAGCTCTATGCAGGTCATTCACTAGGTCCCCCCGTGTGGTTCTGGGATTTTTGCTCACCGTTCTTGTGATCATTTTGACCCCACGGGGTGAGATCTTGCGTGGAGCCCCAGATCGAGGGAGATTATCAGTGGTCTTGTATGTCTTCCATTTCCTAATAATTGCTCCCACAGTTGATTTCTTCAAACCAAGCTGCTTACCTATTGCAGATTCAGTCTTCCCAGCTTGGTGCAGGTCTACAATTTTGTTTCTGGTGTCCTTTGACAGCTCTTTGGTCTTGGCCATAGTGGAGTTTGGAGTGTGACTGTTTGAGGTTGTGGACAGGTGTCTTTTATACTGATAACAAGTTCAAACAGGTGCCATTAATACAGGTAACGAGTGGAGGACAGAGGAGCCTCTTAAAGAAGAAGTTACAGGTCTGTGAGAGCCAGAAAACATGCTTGTTTGTTGTTGACCAAATACTTACTTTCCACCATAATTTGCAAATAAATTCATTACAAATCCTACAATGTGATTTTCTGGATTTGTTTTTCTCTTTTTGTCTGTCACAGTTGAAGTGTACCTATGATGACAATTACAGGCCTCTCATCTTTTTAAGTGGGAGAACTTGCACAATTGGTGGCTGACTAAATACCTTTTATGCCCCACTGTATTATATTATTTCTCTTTTAGCCATGTAGAAATGTATCTTTTTTATGATCTGCTGAGCCATTACAATTATAACTGGCTTTACTTATTTTACCCATTTACCATAATGATACCCAGGTTTCAATTATACTTACCACGACCAATGTTTGTATACTTAACATTAAAAAGCACCATGATGATTAAGTGTCCATAGCTGTGCCATGATAATTTGCACTGTTAAGCATACTGTAGCTGCAACTTTGTAATCCTCCAATTGTTGTAATATTCCACCCACTAAAACCTCCCCCCATATCTAGGTCTGTTGTCACTACGACCATCAGACCATCTCCCTGACTCATGACGCACCTTTGCGTCCTAAGGCAAACCCTTGGCCGCAAATTGCCGTTGACCGGAGGGAAATATGGGCAGTCCCATGATAACATAAATATCTAACCAAAGAACAAGGAAAGAACAGTCATAAAAAAATAAACAGTAATATTAATATAAATAATAACATCAATATTTTTAATTCATGCTCATATTTAGAACGTCCAGGCAAGGCTATAAGCATGTCAGCCCAGCCTGCTCAGTTCATTGGATTCAATTGTTTGAAGAAAAAAAAATATGAGAGAAAACAAGCTAAATATATCGGAAGACATCCTTTTTTTAATGTCCATTACATGCAAGACATATTTAATGTAGTCCTCATTATATCCTGTTGTATTCTGACAAAAAAAGAATGGAAAAAGGAACATAGATTCTAATGGCCGCTAATGACTGCAAGTAAAAATGTGTCTTAGGCATCACACTGCGCATAAAGGAATACCCAAGATTAACTTATAATTGACTCTGACACAGCCATGGTACGACAGCCAAGAATACATGCAGCAGTGGCAAAACAGAGCGAGTAAACCTGTAAAACCAACTCTCTACACCCATACACATTTTGTTTTTTATTCCAGGGTCGTTGCTCTATCACCTCGGCTGTTTTACACCTAGGCCTATATCATTAGGATCAAGAATATAAAAGGTAGCATGAATAGCTCATATAGAAATATATAATATACCTCTCTCCCTCTTAGAGAAGTACTTCCATAAGCCAGTTAGTGTGTTAGTTATACCGTTAACTTTAATCAGTTTATCCCGGTGTTAACCAGCCCGCCACACACTAATAGAAACAACAACCCTGTTGACAATACCTAATCCATTTGTGTCTGAACAATAATCATCCTTTACATTTTTTATATTGAGATTTATTTTTAAAATTTAAAGGAGTAATAACACCAATTAGTTTAGGATTGTATAGGCCTATTCCAATAGAGAACCTAGGCAGGTTTTTAATGATATCATCCTTTATCCTAGCCCTATAATAAATCTATTCATATTTATTACATTTTATCTTAAAAGCTAATTGTTCCAATTCACATCGGCCAACAATTGCTGCACTATATAACAGCTTTTAAGTGATAATATAACGACCTCTACAATTAGGCCATATCATATCCAACTAAAAAAAACTAATGTACAATCTTCAAATTAAATAAGTAAATAAGAAAAAAGGTCAACTTTACCCATCTTTGCCTTCCCCTAAATCAAAACCTGATATTACGTCCATATAGTCCAGTTGCATATTGCCTAAATAGAAAAAGGATAAGTTCATCATACCCATTCTGCATTACCATAAGTCCAACCTTATTTTAAGTCCACAGTACCATACTGCATGAACATTTTTTTAAATAAAAGTTTACAAAATGTTTTTGTAAGAAAAAAATTAATCCGTATTTGTACTGTGTAATATGGTACAAATATGTATCAGGAACTACTTCAACAGGAAGTAGCTATCACCCACAGCCATGTTGTATTCTTTGAGTCCTTGAACATTTCGTTGTTTACATATCATTTATCGACCACGACACAAACATTCTGCTTCTCTGCTTGGGGCCTTTTGAAAGTGGGCTACAGGGCACGTTATCTCCACTAGTTGATGGGGAAATAGTTCATTAATAGACAATGGGGTGTTCTTCAATTCCCTACCCTGTTGTAACAAGGCAATTTTTATTTTATAGTGGGTTAGCATAGCTACAAGCGGATGGGTCCTTCCCTCTGCTCTGCCATCGAAAATGTGAGCCCTTTGAAAAGCAATTGTTTCCATCTGTTCGTCTGTCATCTTGGGATTACGTTTCATAAACACCTTGACCTCTTCCTTCGTTGACTGATAGTTCTTGTTTTCATCCTCCCTTATTCCCATTATAATAAAATTATTTTTCATACTTCTGCACTTTATACTTCTGCACTTCATACCGTAGCCTCTCTGTAGTGTCTTATTTTCCGCTCGTATTTCTTCCATCATTTTATTACTGTAATCGATTCTTGTTTTTAAGGCCTCAACTTCCCCCAGTAGCCCAGGCAATAGATCCAGTTTTTTAAACTGCATTGCAGTTTAAGCATTGCTCTATCTTCTGGAGACATAGTTATAAAAACGTCCCCCTCCCAATGTTAAATTTGGCATTTTAGATGGCAGCTTCCCTTCAGTTTCGCACGCAGAACTCGAGGAAAGGTCTTCTTGTTTGCTTCGATGTATCCGTTTATTTTTCGAGCATATCAAAATGCTGATCAATAAATAGTTCCAGATTCTCTAAATCATCCAGAATGTTTGTTTCTTAGTTATCAGCTAATCCTCAATTTGGGACAAGCTGTGACTGAAGCCTTTGGTGAGAGGTCTAATACTTTAATATTGAATCATTTCTGCCCTCTGAATTCATATTCTTTATATAAATAGGTCCGTTTGATTTTGTCTGGCTTTCCGATCACCCCCCCCCCCCCCCCAAAAAAAAACATGTTTTGTTCACATGATAAATAAATAAAAACTGGTCACTAGGTGTAGGCAAGGGCATAAGCGATTATGTAAACAGGATATGACTAAAGAGTAAATCAGAGTGACTTTTCCACAAATATCAGGTACAGTTGAAGTCGGAAGTTTACATACACTTAGGTTGGCATCATTAAAACTCGTTTTTCAACCACTCCACAAATTTCCTGTTAACAAGCTATAGTTTTGGCATACTTTGTGCATGACATAAGTTGTTTTTCCAACAATTGTTTACAGACAGATTGTTTACAGACAGACCAAGTGGTATGGTTAAAAGATTCAGCAATGGTCTGCAACCTTTAGCCATCTCGTAATTGAGGTAAGCTCGGTCTGGTGATAATTTCTCAAAGTTGGGTTTTATTCGGAATGGCAGAAAAGGGCTGTCCCAGGATGTCTGACCCTAACTGGGCTCAGGGGCAGTCCTCTGATTTAGTTCAAATCCAATTCCCTTTTTGAGTTTTCCTTCATTAAACAGTCCAAAATCACATTGTCAAATTGTGTAAACAGTATCATACTCACTCATTCATCTTACACAACAATTAGATGTAAACCTTATATCTGGGGCTATTATATAAACAGCGTTATGGTAATGTGGCCACACCGTCTCCCATGAGCTTCCCAAGTTGTGACAAACGGACCAGTTCGTAGCTGGATTCTTCGCCGATCTTTTACACTTTCTCCGGAACATGAAGCTGAAGTTCTGTGAGGTGGAAGGATTTCCTTTGTCTCCATGAAAAACGACTCTCCATAACTGTGTGTCCATGAGGTCTTCTCAGGAATTTATGACCTCTGACCACAGCAGCCTAGTTGAAGGAGGCAAGGGGGAGGCAGGGAGAGGGGGATGAGCTTGCTATACCCAAAGAGGACAACGTCATGACACAGGGCAGTGCCCTGGGGTATTGGGATATTTTTTTAGACCATCACGGGGGCTATTCGATGCTAATGCAGTACGCCACAGGATGTTTTTGTGCTGGTCGAGGGCAGTTAGGTTTGGAGTGAACCAAGGGCTAAATCTGAGAAGTGTTATTTTGGGGTCAGAATGGAAAACCTCGTTCAGTCTGCTTTCCACCAGACACTGGGAGATGAATTCACCCTTCAGTAGTACAGTAACCTAAAACACAAGGCCAAATATACATGGGAGTTGCTTATCAAGATCACAGTGAATGTTTCTGAATAGCTTAGTTACAGTTTTGACTTAAATCGGCTTGAAAATCTAGACTTGAAAAGACTGATGAATTTTACAAAGAATAATTTGCAAATATTGTACAATCCAGGTGTGCAAAGCTCTTAGAGACGTACTCTACACAGAAATACTCACAGCTGTAGTCGCTACCCAGGGTGATTCTAACATGAATTGAGTTAGTTGTGTGAATACTTATGTAAATGACATATTTCTGTATGTAATTGTCAATACATTTGCAAAAAAGGGGGTTATGGGTGAGAGAAAAAATCTATTTAAAACCTCTCTAGGGTATGTGGCCAACATCCGGTGAAATTACAGAGCGCCAAATTCAAAAACAGAAATACTTATAATAAAAATGTGTAAAACATACAAGTGTAATACATCGGCTTAAAGATTAACTTCTTGTTAATCCAACCGTTGTGTCAGATTTCAAAAAGGCTTTACGGCAAAAGCATACCATGCGATCATCTGAGGACAGCGCCCAAGTACACAAAACATTACAAACAGTAACCAGCCATGTAGAGGAGTAACAAAAGTCAGAAATAGCGATAAAATGAATCACTTACCTTTGATGATCTTCATATGGTTGCACTCACATTTCTCCTAGTTACCCAATAAATGTTTTTTTTGTTCGATAAAGTCCCTCTTTATATCCAAAAACCTCAGTTTTGTTGGCACATTTTGTTCAGTAATCCAATGGCTCCAAGGCGGTCACAAAAGGCAGACGAAAAATCCAAATAGTATCAGTAAAGTTCGTAGAAACATGTCAAGCAATGTTTATAATCAATCCTCAAGTTGTTTTTAGTCATAATAATCAATAATATTTCAACCGGACAATAGCCATAGGAAGTGCATTCTGAGTCCTAAGTCAGTGGATACTGTATAGGCAGTCAATGGAAAACTACAAACATAAAAAAATCCCACTTCCTGGATGGATTTTTCTCAGGTTTTCACCTGCCATATCAGTTCTGTTGTACTCACATACATTATTTTAACAGGATGGGGAACTTTGATGTGGGTGGGATCCCCATCATGAGGGGCTGCAGTGGCTCGTGGGTCTGCGTAGCTGAGCTGCCAGCTGGGCTGCCAATTGCCCATCCCTGCTGTAACACCACAAAATGTGGAATAAGTCAAGGGGTATGAAGGCAGCGTCGATCTCTTCAAAGGACATCTCTAACCTTAATTAATTTTACCTTTTTCAGCTTCAAATTCTGTCTTGCCAAGCCTGTATTACACAGTGCTAAATTATTCTCTCATCCCATGTCTCCTTTCTATGGGCAGTGGGTTATCAATAAGCAACTCGTTCATTCAAACATAGTTGTCTCCAGTCTTATGGGAAGTGTGTGTGTGTGTGGGCGTGTGTGTGTGTGTGCGCGCGCGCGCACTGGCAAATCCTAGCTGTTTAATTCTCAAACAATAAATTACGTATTTATTTATGACTCATTATCAGATCCAGACATGTCCTCTGTGCAAGACTCCATCTTCAATATTGAGCCACTACATTTCGTTATTAGTCATTCAGTTACAGGGAGGAGAATCCAGTGAGGGACGACTCACAGTATGAGTGATGAGTGATTCAGCAAACACTGAGATGCTGGCCACCCCCCAAACAGTTGTGTTGCATCGAGTAGTGTAGAATCAATTACTATAATGTTGAAAATGTATAAGATTGTATCATTCTATTGCATTACGTGCTAGAGGTTGTAATCTTATTTAACTTTGTTTAATTGATGTGTGTCTTGTTCTGTCTGAGCATGTGTGAATGCTTGTGTCTCTGTGTGAGTGCAAACAGGGGATCCGAAGGATTTCACTTTGTTATTGTGTGTGTGAATGCATCTGCACGTGGGTGTGTGTGTGTGTCTGAGTGTGGTTGTATATTTCAGTATGTGTGTGTCTTGGATTTACACGAATCTCATTGCAAAACAGCAGGGAGAAGTAGAAGGTGCTGTCCCATTCACTGGCACCTGTGAGTTTTAATCATGGAAGATATTGAACAAAATAAGTCAGATGGGCCTTGGAAGGTTGACTCAGAGAGCCAAATGTAAAGTTTTGAACAAAAACTCCCCCTCGAAGATTAAGCACAAAGAGCTGCCACCGGCGACACATTCAACATACCGATGATGTGAAGTGACCTTCCGTCAAACGTGCACCCTGCTCTCGCCGCAGCCCCGCAAGGTCTCCGAAATCCACTGTTGCAGTCTACACCATTGTCGCTCTGCATAATGGAGGTGAAAGCTAACTCCGAGCTAAAGTTCAGCGTTTCCATTATCTGCTAATTGTTGGCTTTTAGCCAATAAAAAAAACATGAAAGCAGAAAAAGTCTAACGTTGTCAGCCATATCCTGATAAAAATAAATATCCATAAATGTCCACCATCAGCCGTCATTTGTGCGAATCAGGAGAATGACCCGGGTCGACTCAGCCTAACGAGGTAACCTAATTTGGTAGATGTCAAGGGCTCCACAGTGTGCACTAATTACTGTACACTTCTCTCTCCCCAGACACCTTTGACACAGTGTCACTTCAGTGGAAACCAGAGGCAGAGCAGGGAAGGCAGACTGGGAGAGAGATGATGAGTAGGTGAAAGACAGGGAATAAGGACCTCTGTGTAGAGATTTAATGTAGAGTAGAGTGAGATATAGGGGCTACAACACTGCTAGATGATAGAGAGCTACTGTAGAGGGATGAGTTGAGTGGATGAGACAGAGAGGGAAGACATTAAAGCGGTATAGACATGCAGTTAGAGAGGGGGGGTATAGAGAGTGAAGAATAGATAAATAGGGAAGAGAGAGAGGGAAATTACACAAGACACTGGGTGCGGTGGGGGAGGGGAAATGACAGAGGTTTATTTTCAGCAGAAACGCATGCAGGGACCTAAAAATAAAGCTGTGACGGCTGGGTACGTTAGTCAGTACTCGGGGGTAGGGGTGGGCTGACATGCTCTCACGCTGACTCACTGGGCACTCGCTGGCACCTGGACCCAGCAACCCGCTGTCTGTCAATATAACACCAGTCACATCAACACCCTATGATGCAGACAACTACATTGATAGAAGCCACAATCTATCTGCAATATTAAAGCTGATCTACCCCCTAAATAAATAAATGAAACACACCATGTCCCCGTGTGATGGGTCACCTTTGACAGGGTCAGTCGGCCCTTCTCCCCCTCCTTTCTGATATTTGTCTAGCTACTTGTCATCCAAACACAAAGGCTATGGGAAGATAACACAAATTCCAGAACTCAGACCTGAACAGGGGCTCACTCACACACAATCTGTCAAATGCGGAAAGCGTAATCTAGCTAAATTATTCATCATTCTGCTCAAGTCTTTTTTATTTATTTATCTGTTATTTTACCAGGTAAGTTGACTGAGAACACGGTCTCATTTGCAGTAACGACTTGGGGAATAGTTACAGGTGAGAGGAGGGGAGTAATGAGCCAATTGTAAACTGGGGATTATTAGGTGACCGTGATGGTTTGAAGGCCAGATTGGGACTTTAGCCAGGACACCGGCATTAACACCCCTACTCTTACGATAAGTGCCATGGGATCTTTAATGACCTCAGAGAGTCAGGACACCCGTTTAACGTCCCATCCGAAAGACGGCACCCTACACAGGACAGTGTTGGGATATTTTTTTTTAGACCAGAGGAAAGAGTGCCTCCTACTGGCCCTCCAACACCACTTCCAGCAGCATCTGGTCTCAAATCCAGGAACTGACCAGGACCAACTTTGCTTAGCTTCAGAAGCAAGCCAGCAGTGGTATGCAGGGTTGTATACCACTGGGAAGGTGGCATCCACCTTTGGGAAGGTGATGAAGATGACAAAAATTGCGGAACTGAAACCTGAACAGGGGCTCAGTCAATTCAATTGTCAAACCAAAACCGTGATGTTTTGGTGGTCTGATTCCTAACTACAATTTTTGTCATACTTTCTGCTCCAGGCTTGGGAAGATGACAACAATTTTGAAAGTCTGAAACCTGGACAGGACTGTAGTGTCGCTGAGAAATGTCAGCTGTGCTGTCAGGAGAATACTGTCTTGCCATGGAGATGTCCGGCTGTTTTACTATTGTGATGAGGTGACTCATTGGCCTGCTGTCACAACACAGGGAGAGCTGTGGAGCAAAATATCCGTTCAAGTTAAACAAATTTAAAGGAGGCAAAAGTGATGTAATGTGCCATGCAAAAATAAACATTTAGACCTCGATTCAATCAGATCAAGAGTCAACCAGCGATAGCAGTCAACCAGCGATAGCAGACAGCCGCGTAGCGGATGTGTTGGAGGGTGAACTGCGTTGGAGCTGTCAAACCGGTGAGCAGCTGGTCTTGCAATCATTGTCACAAAGCCATACCTGCCCCACTCATTTTAGAAGTTCAGAATGAGAAAGTTTAGGCTAAATAATTATGCTCAAATTGAAAAATCATTCAACTAAATAATGAGTATTTTTATCATCCTAATCGAGGTGTAGGTTACGTTTCACATTCCAGTGTTCAAACTTGTAAACAAGGCTGCATGGGATTTATCTTAATGCGACTCTGTGCAGCCAAAGGCAATGTCCGCTTTATGTATAATGCCAGGAGCCGCAGCTCTAACAGCTCTAATGCAGTTCCAACTCCGATACCGCCAAAACAACTGCTATGTGGATCTGATTGAATAGAACCCTTAATTCTTAATTTATTTCAATCAGAGTGTTTCCCCGACTATGTCAGAGACGGATTGCCCGGTTGGCTGCCGACCATTTTCTTTGGTGGAAACGGCGGAACATTGATCTTATATTCTCTTGCGTGTCTGTCCCAACCGCTCACAACTCCTGCCCTGCTGCATAATTACCTGTTTTGCATGTTTTTATTTTTTGATGCAAGTGAAACAGATGTACACTGAACAAAAATATAAACGCAACATGTGAAGTATTGGTTTCATGAGCTGAAATAAAAGATCCCAGAAATGTTCCATACGCAAAAAAGGTTTATTTCTCTCAAATTTTGTGAACAAATTTGTTTACATCCCTGTAAGTGAGCATTTCTCCTTTGACGAGATAATCCATCCACCTGACATGTGTGGCATATCAAGAACCTGATTAAACAACATGATCATTACACAGGTGTGCTGGGGACAATAAAAGGCCACTCTAAAATGTACAGTTTTGTCACACAACACTATGTCACATATTTGAGGGAGTGTGCAATTGGCATGCTGACTGCAGGAATGTCCACCAAAGCTGTTGCTAGAGAATTGAATGTTAATTTATGTACCGTAAGCTGCCTCCAAATTCGTTTTAGAGAATTTGGCAGTACATCCAACCGGCCTCCCAACCGCAGACCACGTGTATGGCGTTGTGTGGGCGAGCGGTTTGTTGATGTCAACGTTGTAAACAGAGTGCCGCATGGTGGTAGTTGGATTATGGTATGGGCAGGTATAAGCTACAGACAACGAACACAATTGCATTTTATCAATGGGAATTTGAATGCACAGAGATACCGTGATGAGATCATGAGGCCCATTGTCGTGCCATTTATCAGCAAGGATCTCTACAAAATTCCTGGAAGCTGAAAATGTCCCAGTTCTTCCATGGCCTGCAAACTGACCAGACATGTCACCCATTGAGCATGTTTGTGATGCTCTGGGTCGACATATACGACAGCGTGTAACAGTTCCTGCCAATATCCAGCAACTTCGCACTGCCATTGAAGAGGAGTTGGACAACATTCCACAGGCCACAATCAACAGCCTGATCAACTCTATGCAAACAAGCAAATCTGACTATAACTCTATCCTCCTGATTACTGCTTACAAGCAAACACTAAAGCAGGAAGTACCAGTGACTCGCTCAATAAGGAAGTGGTCAAATGACGCAGATGCTAAGCTACAGGACAGTTTTGCTAGCACAGACTGGAATATGTTCCAGGATTCCGATGGCATTGAAGAGTATACCACATCAGTCACGGGCTTCAACAATAAGTGCATCAACAACGACGTCCCAACAGTGGCCATACGTACATACTCCAACCAGAAGCAATGGATTATAGGCAACATCCGCACTAAGCTAAATGGTAGAGCTGCCACTTTCAAGGAACAAGACTCTAAACCGGACACTTATAAGAAATCCTGCTATGCCGTAAGACAAACCAAAGCGTCAACATAGGACTAAGATTGAATCGTACTACACCAGCTCCGACGCTCGTCGGATTTGGCAGGGCTTGCAAACATTTTTGGACTACAAAGGGATGCACAGTCGCGAGCTGCCCAGTGACACGAGCCTATCAGACGAGCTAAATATTCTCTATGCTCGCTCCGAGGCCAGCAACACTGAAGCATGCGGGAGAGCATCAGCTGTTCTGGACGACTGTGTGATCACGCTCCCCATAGCTTATGTGAGTAACACCTTTAAATAGGTCAACATTCACAAGGCCGCAGGGCCAGACGGACGTGTGCTCCAAGCATGCGCTGACCACCTGGCAAGTGTCTTCACTGACATTTTCAACCTGTCCTGACCGAGTCTGTAATTCCAACATGTTTCAAGCAGACCACCATTGTCCCTGTGCCCAAGAACACCAAGGTAACCTGCCTAAATGACTATCGACCCATAGCACTGACGTCTGCAGCCATCAAGTGCTTTGAAAGGCTGGTCATGGCTCACATCAACACCATTACCTCAGGAAGCCTATACCCACTCCAATTTGCATACCGCCCCAACAGATCCACAGATGATACAATCTCTATTGCACTCCACACTGCCCTTTCCCACCTGGACAAAGGGAACACATATATGAGAATGCTTTTCATTGACTACAGCTCAGCATTCAACACCATAGTTCCCTCAAAGTTCATCACCAAGCTAAGGACCCTGGGACTAAACACCTCCCTCTGCAACTGGATCCTGGACTTCCTGGCGGGCTGCCCCCAGGTGGTAAGGATAGATAGCAACAATGAGACAGCCTATAGGGAGGAGGTCAGAGACCTGGCAGTCTGGTGCCAGGATAACAACCTCTCCCTCAACGTGATCAAGACAAATAAGATGATTGAGGATTACAGAAGAAGGAGGACAAAGCACACCACAATTCTCATCGACAGGGCTGTAGTCGAACAGATTGAGAGCTTCAAGTTCCTTGGTGTCCACATCACCAAAAAACTATCATGGTCAAAACACACCAAGACAGTTGGGCATGACAATGCCTGTTCCTTCTCAGTAGACTGAACAAATTTGTCAGGGGTCCTCAGATTCTCAAGAAGTTCCACAGCCGCACCATCGAGAGTATCCTGACTGGTTGCATCACCGCCTGGTATGGCAAATGCTCAGCCTCCGACCGCAAGGCACTACAGAGGGTAGTGTGAACGGCCCAGTTCACCAAGCTTCCTGCCATTCAGGACCTCTATACCAGGCAGTGTCAAAGGAAGGCCCAAAAGACTCCAGCCACCATAGTCATAGACTGTTCTCTCTGCTACCACACGCCAAGTCTAGGTCCAAAAGGCTCCTTAACAGCTTCTACCCCAAAGCCATAAGACTCCTGAACAGCTAATCAAATGTCTACCTGTACTATTTGCATTGTGCACCCCACCCCCATTTGTACACTACTGCTACTCTCTGTTTATTATCCATACATAGTCACTTTTCCTCTACCTATATGTACATTTTACCGCGACTAACCGGTGCCCCCTCACATGACGCTGTACCGGTACCCCCTGTATATAGCATTGCTACAGTTATTTTATTGTTGCTCCTTAATTAATTGTTATTTTTCTTACATTTAATTTTTTAATGTTTTACTTATTTTAGGAAATACGTTCTTAACTCTTTTTTTCTTAAAACCGCATTGTTGGTTAAAGGCTTGAAAGTAAGCATTTCACTGTAAGATACTGTACTTCACCTGTTGTATTTGGCACATGTGACAAATAAAATGTGATTTAATTTGACTTGAGGTGTAAATGGTGATCACACCAGATACTGACTGTTTTTTTATCCACGCCCCTCCCTTTTTTTCTAAGGTAGCTGTGACCAACAGATGCATATCTGTATTCCCAGTCATGTGAAATCTATAGATTAAGGCTTAATTAATGTATTTCAATTGACTGATTTCCTTAATTGAACTGTAACTCTGTAAAATATTTTTAATTGTTGCATATTGCGTTTATATTTTTGGTCAGTATAATTTGTCCAATGACAGCAAACGCTACTGACTTCAGTTAACTTGCGCTCAAGCAAATCCCTACAGTATGTCTGGACATCACAGCATCGTTGTGTTGAATACTGAGTGTGGTTGGCTCATTTTTCCTGGAAACAATGGCATTACCATTGACATTCATGGTTAATGAGATGTGTATCTTTTGTGTAATTTCCATAATGATCCGAGATTCTATTCTACCTTTTCTTTTGCATTTCATTTCCGTAGCGAGAGAATTTCCCAAACTTTCTCTGACAAAATTGTCTTTGACGGATCGTCTTGACTGGCACTGGCAAAAACATTGAGCCGGGTGGTAATGCTGCAATGCTGCTGTAACACCTGACTTTCTTCCTGTGTGGGAACTTTATTTCCACAGGTCTCTCCCTTTGCAACTGTGTCTGGGTGTATTATAGCTGGTGTTCAGCTTACTGACTTTATATTGCTACAGATGTAGGATCTTAATTTGACACAGTAATCCTGCAGCAACAGGACTTCAACATTTAGTCCATAATGTTGCTTGATCTGTGTTTGTAGCTGTCCAAAATTAGACTACATAAAAAGTGCAATACTGTTAATGTTTGTTAGTGTGGGTTGTCAGTGAATTTATGTACAGTGTAAATCATGAAGCTTATCTGCATTTCCTCCGGTGCAGGAAAAGTCTCCGCAACAAATGAGTGATCAAATTAAGATCTGTATTACTTTCTGCTCTCCCAAAGCTCATTACAGAGGAAAGTGGAGGGATTGTTTTAGCTTTGATTCTCACCTAAATAAGGCCACTTCCCCCTTTTCTCTCACTCTTTAGCCACTAATCCCCTCAAAGATGGGTCGTTCGGTGTAAATAGAGGAGGGAGGATCGCGTTAATCCTGGGGTAGCGTCGAAAGACAATGCCAAAACAATACATTGCCAGGTTACGGTGTGAAGACACCACACTGCACTATCGACCTTAGAAATGCATATACTGGGGCGTTGTGATGATGTATTGAATGGTTTATGGGGTAACTGGAAGAAATCATTCATGTGATCCTTAGTCAAACTATCATCGGTGGGAGCTTTTCGGCCAAGATCTCGCGATACATGGCCCCATCCATCCTCCCCTCAATACGGTGCAGTTGTCCTGTCCCCTTTGCAGAAAAGCATCCCCAAAGAATGATGTTTCCACCTCCATGCTTCACGGTTGGGATGGTGTTCTTGGGGTTGTACTCATCCTTCTTCTTCCTTCAAACACGGCGAGTGGAGTGTAGACCAAAAAGCTCTATTTTTTGTCTCATCAGACCACATGACCTTCTCCCATTCCTCCTCTGGATCATCCAGATGGTCATTGGCAAACTTCAGACGGGCCTGGACATGCGCTGGCTTGAGCAGGGGGACCTTGCGTGCGCTGCAGGATTTTAATCCATGACGGCGTAGTGTGTTACTAATGCTTTTCTTTGAGACTGTGGTCCCAGCTCTCTTCAGGTCATTGACCAGGTCCTGCCGTGTAGTTCTAGGCTGATCCCTCACCTTCCTCATGATCATTGATTGATCTTGCATGGAGCCCCAGACCGAGGGTGATTGACCGCCATCTTGAACTTCTTCCATTTTTTAATAATTGCGGCAACAGTTGTTGCCTTTTCACCAAGCTGCTTGCCTATTGTCCTGTAGCCCATCCCAGCCTTGTGCAGGTCTACAATTTTATCCCTGATATCCTTACACAGCTCTCTGTTCTTGGCCATTGTGGAGAGGTTGGAGTCTGTTTGATTGAGTGTGTGGACAGGTGTCTTTTATAGAGGTAACGAGTTCAAACAGGTGCAGTTAATACAGGTAATGAGTGGAGAACAGGAGGGCTTCTTAAAGGGACAGTTCACCTCAAAGTTAAAGAGACCTAACAAAGCATGTTTTCTGGGATGTGAATGTTTTTTTATCTTTATTCTGCAGGGTCAAAATTGGCTGGTAAAAAGTTTAAGAGACTGATACATTTTTTTTATCTACCTGCCACAGTGGCAAGTGGACCAAAAAGTCAGTTCCAAGCCCTAGTACAGGCTTAACAATGGTGTAGGAAAAGCACACAATGCCAATGCTTATTTGGGTGTGTCTACAAAGATTGGCGCTCTCATTCTTTGCTTGTGTCACCAAGTTTGCTAGCAAGATGGACATAATGCACCTAAAACTATTTTCCTTACGGATAGACAAATGTACTTCATAGTGAAGGTAGGCCTAAATGCATTTTTGCTCTGCAATAAGTGGCTCACTGTTGGATTAACATTAAAATAACTGATGTATTACACACTTGTAAAATATATTACTTTGTGACATGCTCCATCAATATCAGCCGCATGGACCACGACATACAGTGCCTTCAGAAAGTATTCAGACCCCTAGGCTTTTTCGGCCTTATTATAAAATGGTTTAAAGAAGTTTTCTTCATCAATCTACACACAATAACCCATAATGACAAAGTAAAAACTGGTTCAGACATTTTTGCAAATTTATTAAAAATAAAAAATCAGGAATACCTTATTTACATAAGTATTCAGACCCTTTTCTATGAGACTCGAAATTAAGCTCAGGTTCATCCTTGTTTCCATTGATCATCCTTGAAATGTTTCTACAACTTGAGTCCATCTGTGGTAAATTCAATTGATTGGACATGATTTGGAAAGGCACACACCTGTCTATATAACGTCCCACAGTTGACAGTGCATGTCAGAGCAAAAACCAAGCCATGAGGTCGAAGAAATTGTTCGTAACGCTCCGAGACAGGATTGTGTCGAGGCACAGATCTGGGGAAGGGTACCAACACATTTCTGCAGCATTGAAGGTCCCCAAGAACACACACACATAGAAAAGAATAATATCCAATACAAATGGGCAGGAAAAGCAGTTAGTAACAATCACACTTTTATCTTGTGAGTCAAAGCCACCACATGTGTAAGAAGATGGGTCATGGCTGGGTCTTCTAGCATGACAACGACCCGAAACACACAGCCAGGGCAACTAAGGAGTGGCTCAAGATCTTCATCTCAAGGTCCTGGAGTGGCCTAGCCAGTCTCAGGACCTGAACTCAATAGAAAATCTTTGGAGGGAGCTGAAAGTCCATATTGCCCAGCGACAGCCCCGAAACCTGAAGGATCTGGAGAAGGTATGTATGGAGGAGTGGGCCAAAATCCCTGCTGCAGTGTGTGCAAACCTGGTCAGAAACTACAGGAAACGTATGATCTCTGTAATTGCAAACAAAGGTTTCTGTACCAAATATTAAGTTCTGCTTTTCTGATGTATCAAATACTTATGTCATGCAATAAAATGCAAATTAATTACTTAAAAATCATACAATGTGATTTTCTGGACTTTTCCGTCTCTCACAGTTGAAGTGTACCTATGATAAAAAATTACAGACCTCTACATGCTTTGTAAGTAGGAAAACCTGCAAAATCGGCAGTGTATCAATTACTTGTTCTCCCCACTGTATATACTTTCTATCTGTAAAATACTAAAGACGTGTAAGTAAAATGCTTTTTTTGGTGCATTTTTCCAAATTAAATGTTATCTAGAATTACAAATTGACAGCATATCAACAATTCCCTCTGGGCAAGTCTGGAGAATATATCTAAGGGTAACACAAAATGTGGTGAATGCAGATGCTTCTGAAGCTGAGAGAAATGTGTTGGCATGTGGGAAGAGTCGGACTTTCAGGGAATTGCAGTTAAAGACAAGTACACTGGATTAAGTCTTTTTCCCACATAAGCATATTTATGAAATTAGATAAAACATCTTATTTATTTATTTAACATCTTATTTACCTAACTAATTCTGATTCTGCTACGACAGTCATTAAAACTAGTTTTTAAACCACTCCACAAATGTCTTGTTAACCTTTCTAGTGCAGGGATTCCGCTAGCGGAACACCTAGACAACATTCCGCTGAAAAGGCAGCGCGCGACATTCTAAAATATTTTTTTGAAATATGTAACTTTCACACATTAACAAGTCCAATACAGCAAATGAAAGATAAACATCTTGTTAATCTACCCATCGTGTCCGATTTAAAAAATGCTTTACAGCTAAAGCACAACATATGATTATGTTAGATCACCGCCAAGTCGAAAAAAGCAATTTTTTCCAGCCAAAGATAGGAGTCACAAAAAGCAGAAATAGATAAAAAATGAATCACAATCCTTTGATGATCTTCATCAGATGACACTCATATGACATCATGTAACACAATACATGTCCAGTGGGGCAAAAAAGTATTTAGTCAGCCACCAATTGTGCCAGTTCTCCCACTTAACAAATTTCATCATAACCTGTCATTTTCATCATAGGTACACTTCAACTATCACATTGTAGGATTTTGTATGAATTTAATTGCAAATTATGGTGGAAAATTAGTATTTGGTCACCTACAAACAAGCAAAATTTCTGGCTCTCACAGACCTGTAATTTTTTTCTCATTTCTGTCATAGTTGAAGTGTACCTATGATGAAAATTACAGGCCTCTCTCATCTTTTTAAGTGGGAGAACTTGCACAATTGGTGGCTGACTAAATACTTTTTTGCCCCACTGTATGTTTTGTTCGATACTGTGCATATTTATATCCAAAAACCTCAGTTTACATTGACACCTTACGTGTAGTAATGTTTTGATTCCAAAACATCCGGGGATTTTAGCAGAAATACGCATAATAAACATTACTAAAAGATACTAGTGTTATTCAAAGAATTAAAGATAGACTTATCCTTAATGCAACTGCTGTGTCAGATTTTTTTTTTTACTTTACGGAAAAAGCATAATCTGAGAACGACGCTCAGAACCCAATCCAGCCAGAGGAATAGCCACCATTTTGGAATCAACAAAGTTAGAAACAACAGCATAAATATTCACTTTCCTTTGATGATCTTCATCAGAAGGCACTCCCAGGAATCCCAGTTTGACAATTAATGACTGATTTGTTCCATAAAGTTCCATCATTTATGTCCAAATAGCCACGTGTTGTTAGCGTGTTCAGCCCAGTAATCCATCTTCATGAGGCACGAGCATTTCATCCAGACAAAAACTCGAAAAGTTCTGTTTACAGTACTTTAGAAACCCTGTTGGGAGATTTGCCGCAGTGGCTTCTTCCTTGCTGAGCAGCCTTTCAATTTATGTCGATATAGGACTGTTTTTACTGTGGATATAGATACTTTTGTACCTGTTTCCTCCAGCATCTTCACATGGTCCTTTGCTGTCGTTATGGAATTAATTTGCACTTTTCGCACCAAAGTGCGTTCATCTCTATGAGAGTGTTTATACTTGCATGCTATTGTTTGTACAGTTGAACGTGGTTCCTTCAGGCATTTGGAAATTGCTCCCAAGGATGAACCAGACTTGTGCAGGTCTACATTTTTTTCTGAGGTCTTGATAGATTTCTTTTCATTTTCCCATGATGTCAAGCAAAGAGGAACTGAGTTTGAAGGTAGGCCTTGAAATAAATCCACAGTTACCCCTACAATTGACTCAAATTATGTCAATTAGCCTATCAGAAGCTAAAGCCATGACATCATTTTCTGGAATTTTCCAAGCTGTTTAAAGGCACAGTCAACTTAGTGTATGTACACTTCTGACCCACTGGAATTGCGATATAGTGAATTAGAAGTTAACCTCTTACACTTATGGTGGCGCTATTTCATTTTTGGAAGAAAAACGTTCCCGTTTTAAACAAGATATTTTGTCACAAAAAGATGCTCGACTATGCATATAATTGCTACTGTTCGAAAGAAAACACTCTGACGTGTCCAGAAATACAAATATCTTCTCTGTGCGTGCCCTTTAACGTGAGCTTCAGGCAAAACCAAGATGACTTGGCATCCAGGAAATGACAAGGATTTTTGAGGCTCTGTCTTTCATGATCTCCTTATATGGCTGTGAACGCAAGAGGAATGAGTCTGCCCTTTCTGTCGTTTCCCCAAGGTGTCTGCAGCATTGTGACGTATTTGTAGGCAGATCGTTGGAAGATTGACCATAAGAGACCACATTTACCACGTGTCCGCCCGGTGTCCTGCGCCGAAATTGGTGCGCAAAAGTCACCTGCCAGTATTTTTCCATGGGGCACAGAGAGAGAAGCAAGCTTCCACGAACTGCATGTCAATGAAGAGATATGTGAAAAAACACCTTGAGGATTGATTCCAAACAACGTTTGCCATGTTTCGGTCGATATTATGTAGTTAATCCGGAAAAAGTTTCACGTTGTAGGTGACTGCATTTTCGGTTTGTTTCGGTAGCCAGGCGCAATGTAGAAAACGGAACGATTTCTCCTACACACAGACGCTTTCAGGAAACACTGCGCATTTGGTATGTGGCTGGGAGTCTCCTCATTGAAAACATCAGAAGCTCTTCAAAGGTAAATGATTTTATTTATTTGGTTATCTGGCTTTTGTGAAAATGTTGCGTGCTACATGCTACACAAAATGCTATGCTAGCTTTGCATACTCTTACACAAATTAGTCAATTTCTATGGTTCAAAAGCATATTTTGAAAATCTGAGATGACAGTGTTGTTAAGAAAAGGCTAAGCTTGAGAGCAAACGCATTATTTTAATTTTATTTGCGATTTTCAGAAATCGTTAACGTTGCGTTATGCTAATGAGCCTGAGGCTTAGTCACAATCCCGGATCCGGGATGGGGAGTTTCAAGAGGTTAAATAATCTGTGTGTAAACAATTGTTGGAAAAATGACTTGTGTCATGCACAAAGTAAATGTCCTAACCGACTTGCCAAAGCTATAGTTTGTTAACAAGAAATTTGTGGAGTGGTTGAAAGTAAACTTACGACCTCAAATGTACTTGGACAGTAATCTGTCAGTATCACATCAGCTCTTTATCACTTGAATGTCATTCAGAAAATTATTTCCTGAATCACCTAGACATCAAACGCACATCAAACAACTATTATGCGTGATTATTGAGTATCGGTTCTCGTAATGACAGTATCGTTTTTTTAATTAATCATGTAAAAGTTGCTCTTTGTGTCAGAAACATTCAATTTTGTAATCGCATACATTATTTTGGATATGTGTGCACATAAAAACAGTATTCACTCCGTAACCAAGTGAAATACGAAATGTTACAAGGTAACAGTATACTTCCGAGATCTCCATACATCTTTAAACCTTAATGTAGTGGTTACCAACCGGTCGTTCAACTGGTTGATCTCCAAGGCATTCGTTGTCGATCACCAAGCATTTATGTAAAAAAAAAAAAAAAAATGTTTTAAGTGTTCCCATTTTGAACCATTTCATGTGTCTGAAGGTAGAACACCGCCTACCCAGCCGCCCCAGAGAGCAAATCAAGTGCACCTATAGGCCTAATGCTGGCCAGTCAGATAGCTCAGATCACTGTCTGCACAGTTTCCTCGGGCAATAGGCTGTAAAAAGAAACCACGAACACACAGCATTGAGACTGAGATTTCAAAACTTTTAAAACCACGACTAGAGAGAGACTCAATGAATACAGCAAAGAGCTGCTGTTTTTATAATTACGTTTTTTTTAAAGTTGTTATTCAGCACTGTCAACACTTTGTTCAATACTTTTATAAGCCATGAAATAAGCGTTCTCCCTACTTCCACTCACTACAACCAGCACTGCAGCTGCAACTAATGAGTATAGCAAAATGTTTTGATAACCTTGCATTGTTATTATTAGCGGCTCGTCTCTTTTTTAATATCTATTTTTTTTTTTTCGCTTTCTCTGGTCATGGGAGTAACAACATGAATTGGTGCATGAGGCAGAAATAATGCAGTGCGACTTGAGTTTCGCCAACAGCTGGAAGACTATGTCCCCTTTTCTCAGCGGAGGGAGGGAGAGCAGAGGGACGGGGTGAGTCGTGTGAGATGCAGCCTCCCTGCTGCTCTCTCCTTTCCTCCCTCCCCTCAGACTGACCATCAGATGCAGGCCATCCAGCAAAATAAAACAAAGCTAATTGTTGTGCTCACTCAGCTGTGCCTCACAAGTAATACAGCAAATGATATATTACCAGTGTGATTGTATACCGAACATTTTGAAATATAATTTCATAATGGTCTGAGAAGAACAACAATTCAAGCATAGCCAATATGTGATAATGTATTGGGCCTCATAGCCTACTGCACAAACCTCATTGTTACAGAACTGTTTTTAATAGGTTAATGTTGCATAGGCTTATTATTATTAGTATTGTTTAAAAAAAACTATCTGAGTGGTAGATCTTGCTTTGGACTCAGAAAGTGATCTTGACTCAGAAAAGGTTGGTGACCACTGTCTTAATGTATTCACATGAAAAAAAGGCAAATTATTAAAGACTTTGGAGCAGCTCTAAACAGTTGTCCTCTACAAGAAATGCTCACTGGTATCCTAGTTTATAGAAAGACCCATATACAGTAATGTCATTTTAAGACTCGTTATATGATTATCTCAATGTAGCATACGCCACTGCTGGGGTGCTAGAGGCTAATCCAAAATGTAAAAGGTAGAAACTGCATTAAATAATCTTGCATTCCCAAAATGACAGTTTGCCAGGCTGAAAACGCATAATAACAATGTTGAGTAAAGCCTAGTCAAGCAGCTAATTTGCTGTCCTTGGGTCGGCCTCCCCTTGGGCCATTAAGAATATGAGCACAGTCTGCATAAACCACCCCCCAGACACACACACACACACTGTAGCCCTCTCCTTGTCAACTGGGACAAGCCATTGCCCCCACAATGCAGTGACCATGACCAATGCAGTGATCATGACCTCCCGAAGGCCAGCCCGATTATTTCACTGGGGACACCTCTCCCTGATCAGACGTATTCACTTTTATATCCCCTCCATTATGGACATTTAATTATCCTTGTGTCCCCGTCGCACGCCGAACAGATTGCAGCCGCCGAGGATAAACTTCTCTCTAGGTCAGTGTATGTTTGTGTATGTATCAGGGAGGCTAAATGTGCCAAGCCAGCACTGAAGGCAATAAAGCTTACCCCCTAAAAAAGAAACCACCTCCTTTCTCACGTCAATCAATAGGCCAGTGAAAAATCATGGCAATAACATGGAAGTTGAAATATTTTTATAGGAAATGCGTTTGTAATTAGCATTACTCATCTGTCCGTGTAATGCAAAATTCATCGGACTAAGGGATTTTTTCCCCAACTTTTGCAAATTAGTGTTACATCACAGAAACAGTTTATTTTCTTTCAGTCTGGATCAGGCTACCAAATAGAGCCCTGTTTATCTTCTTATGAAATATTTGAAAGAGGGGAAAACCATGTCTCGATGTGACACAGTAATAACC
Source organism: Oncorhynchus masou masou (assembly GCF_036934945.1). NCBI lineage: Eukaryota > Metazoa > Chordata > Actinopteri > Salmoniformes > Salmonidae > Oncorhynchus > Oncorhynchus masou. The sequence goes on along the minus strand of NC_088216.1, from coordinate 44,338,404 downwards.
CATAAGGCCTTAGGAAGGCGGATGTCAACAGGAAGTAGTTGGGCTTTGAGGTCACCATTGTATGGGTACTGTGTGTTTTATGACAGGTATATTAGACTGTTTGGAAAATAGCTTTTAGTGCATCATTTCCTCATGAACATTAGATTCAAACTCCCAGTCTGGGGTCAATCAAGATTCCCAGGCAGTCTCCCTCTGGTAATCTGCCTGGCCAGATTTGAAATCCCTCATTAAACTGAATGATTGACAGTGCAGGGTCAGATTTCAAAGATGTTGGGTATATTTGTGGTTCCCTGTGGATTTTGGATTCTTTCTCTATTCCCTGCGACTTCTCAGCATTGGACTGTGTGTTTTTCAGTAATCCCAATTATTTCCCATTCTCATCCTTCTGAATTTCTTTGATTCTTTATTTGATTCTGAAATGTTTCTAAAACGTAATCCAATATTCCGTTTGGCCTGAATACATTTAGTTCATTTAAGAATTTGTAAAGCTCCCACTGAGAGGGAGTCGGGTCAGAGAAATGTAATTCCCAGCAAGCCATACACTCTTAGATAATAGGGTTCCGAAAGGGTTCTTCGGCTGTCCTATAATAGAACCCTTGTTTGTTCCAGGTAGATCCTTTTTTGGTTCCAGGTTAAACTCTTTTGGTCTAAAAGTGTAGTCCCAGTGGGATTCAAGCAAACACAGTGTGTGACAGCCATTTTAAACATAAAAATAAAATATAAATCCTATGGGGACAGCCAAAGAACACTTTTAGGTTCTAGATAGCACCATTTTTTCTAACGGTGTAGTCCCATTCTCAGAAGTAATTGCAAATATACTTTCTACACACTACCAAATACATTATATAGATGATATAATTATAGAACATACAGCATTACATGCTTGCAAAGCTTCAGCTTCTCAGTAGGCCTATGCAAGCACTAGGTCCAGCCACGCTCCGTTGCCTGTGTTTCTTTTTTACTGATGTTTTACTGCTCTGAGAGTAGGGACAGGCGACATTGATGCTCCCTGCTTGGTGACTTTTTAAGTAGTGTGACTCGCCACTGAGTTTCAATTCTCTTTGGTCCCCCTGGAGGTAATCTAAATGTAGAAATGGACTACAGAGTTAGTATAACTACTCTGGTGACTCTTACAAATGTGTGTGTGTGTGTGTGTGTGTGTGTGTGTGTGTGTGTGTGTGTGTGTGTGTGTGTGTGTGTGTGTGTGTGTGTGTGTGTGTGTGTGTGTGTGTGTGTGTGTGTGTGTGTGTGTGTGTGTGTGTGTGTGTGTGTGTGTGTGTGTGTGTGTGTGTGTGTCCGCCTGTGCTTGATGGGAATTGAACTGCACTGACCACAATGGAATGGAGAGCACGCCTCAGGAGAATGAGGCTTTTATTGCTTGTCACACTGTCACACCAACAGTTTCACACAGATGGCTAGATGCCTCTGTACACACACTTCAGGCTGACAGCTCAGGGAAGCCTATCTTTTTGTGAGGGGGAAGTTTGGGCTGGAAATGAAGGTGAAATGTTTGTAGGTGTGGAAAGTCTGGGCAGATTTGAAATGTGTTGTTGTTGACATCTGTAAACGAGAAGTCGATGATGTCATATTGCTGAGTATACCTTTTTAAAACATTTTGGTGTGTGTGTGTGTGTGTGTCTCTCCACAGGAGTCCCTGCAGACCTATGCCTTCCTGGTGTTCCTGGTGGTGTGTGTGCTGGGTGCTGTGTACCTCTACTTTATTCTGCCCGAGACCAAAAACAAGACCTTTATGGACATCAGCCAGAGCTTTGCCAAAATCAACAAGGTTCCGTTGGTTAACAAGGAAATTGAGAACGAACTTGCCATCAAGGCTGGTTCAAAGGAAGTAGAAGAAAATGGAAAAGTCATCATCAACGGTGAGATAGAGAGTTCGTTTTGAATCAAAGAAAAGCCACCAGGTGTCAGTTTACTGTTGTACATACTGTATTTTGATTCACTGAAGTGAAATGTAATTTTTAAGATAAAGTTTTTCTGCTAGGTGAGTGTACGTTTTTTTGTATGCAATAATTTTCAATACATTTTTAAAGCTCTCTTACCGAGAGAAAAAAACAACAGGCAATTGGCAAACAGTTATTGCAAATCTTTGGCTAATTTGATGCAAATCTGCAAATTAGTTTTGAGGCAAACTTTTGCAGTAAATTTACAGCGACTTGTAAACTTCTGTCTAACAATTCTGGGTAACTTGTGGCAAACATTCTACTGTTTGCTGCGGATATGCTGCAAACTCATTATGAATATGCAAATTAGATCAGGTTTTTGGTTACTTTGTGTATTAACTTTGAATTGTTGTATGTACATAAACCAAATCACACATAACGTCAAATGAACTAAACATACTAAATGTGCAAAATACACTAAACCACATGTATTCAATGTCTTAACAGATAAAAAATAAATCCAATACAATTTGAAATCCTCAGCATGCTACTGAAAATAGCAAAGATGGAATATTTCCCAAATAAATTGTTTGCTTAATCTCTCATTTACATGAGCGAGATGTGGCTACCGCTTTACATTCTAGCTCGGTAATAAGATGTATTTACTCTGCAATTAGCTAGTAATTACCATTAGTTAACATAAATAGTTGCCATGTTGTTTCCCCCAATCCTTTCATGATATCCCAACCAGACCATGGTTGTTATCTGGAAACAGAGAAAATCATTTCTATGTAATAACACCGAATCTGTGCTGGAAAATGCATCATTACCTGTTTCTCTTCAGTTAAACCATTACATCCCTTCCCTATAACGAACATAACATAACAGTGACATATGTCGTTGTAAGGTGACACTAAATTCCTGACATGACAAGCAAAGCCCAGTTCACATTCAGATTCATTATTGACAACAAAGATATGCACAAGATATGACGGATATCACAATTCAGTGACATGTTATACTCGTAAAGAATCAATGGGTGTATATTAATCATTTATAAGCCAAACCCTGCATGTAGCAACTGCAGATTGCCCCTTTGATCAAGCTACTTTCTCCTTTCTATGTGTAGGCTATTTACATTAAACCATAACCTATGAAAATGTGAGGATGACGTTGGGACCACCTCAAATTATTTCAGGATAAAATACGGTCAATTAGGCTACTAGCTATGTTAGCTAACCCTCTTCTTTAATTTAATTAATCGGTCAAGGAGTGAATGTCAAACACAGATTCAACCACAAAAACCAGGGAGGTTTTGCAATGCCTCGCAAAGAAGGGCACCTATTGATAGATGTTTTTTTATTTTTTATTAAAGCAGACATTGAATGTCCCTTTGGGCATGGTGAAGTTATGCATTACACTTTGGATGGTGTATCAATACACCCAGTCACTACAAAGATACAGGCATCCTTCCTAACTCAGTTCCCGGAAAGGAAGTATTGGGAGAGAACTAAGGATGGATGAACAACTTTGTAGTTACTCTACAATACTAACCTAAATGCAGTGTTGGTCAGTGTCGTTTATGATTAGGGAGTGCAATTTTATTTTTATGAGCATGGTCTTATTTATACTACAGCATATATGGGGCGACTGTCATTCATATTCCATTCACCCAGCTCAATGTAACATCGATAGGTTTAGCCTACTACATGATACACACATTTTCCCTATACCCATCATGAGGTTGCTAGAACCTAGCCTACAAATGAAAGTTTACAACGTAGGTGCACAGATCGAGAGAACAATTGGAGTAATCAAGGTGACAGACAGTGATACATTCAATACCGCCTTGTACACTCTTGCCTGTATCTAGCTGATCTAGGGTGTAATCAATAGTCCAAACAGTTGTAAACTACAGTTTCTACTGGACAAATTCAGGTATGTTTATCCCCGTATCATTTGCTTACATTTAAGAAATGTTTTTCAACAGACTCGGTGGAATGAATAAATCAAATCAAATCAAATTTTATTTGTCACATACACATGGTTAGCAGATGTTAATGCGAGTGTAGCGAAATGCACACCTGATGACCTGCAAACAGTTCACTTTCATAGCAGCCACACTAACAGCTTTATCACTTTGTCACTTTATCACTTTGCTTTGTAATTCCTTCTCGCGTCTACAGTGGGGCAAAAAAGTATTTAGTCAGCCACCAATTGTGCAAGTTCTCCCACTTAAAAAGATGAGAGAGGCCTGTAATTTTCATCATAGGTACACTTCACCTATGACAGACAAAATGAGAGAGAAAAAAATCGAGAAAATCACATTGTAGGATTTTTTATGAATTTATTTGCAAATTATGGTGGAAAATAAGTATTTGGTCACCTACAAACAAGCAAGATTTCTGGCTCTCACAGACCTGTAACTTCTTCTTTAAGAGGCTCCTCTGTCCTCCACTCGTTACCTGTAATAATTGGTTTCGGTATTGGAGTTGAAAAATCATAAGCGGTCGACCTCTACCTTAGACTGAGGCGACGATTCACCTTCCAACAGAACAACGACCCTAAGCACTCAGCCAAGACAATGCAGGAGTGGCTTTGGGACAAGTTTCTGAATGGAGTGGCCCAGCCAGTGCCCGGACTTGATCTCGATCGTACATCTATGGAGAGACTGAAAATAGCTGTGCAATGACGCTCCCCATCCAACCTGACAGAGCTTGAGAGGATCTCCCCAAATACAGGTGTGCCAAACTTGTAGCGACTCAAGGCTGTAATGGCTGCCAAGGGTTCTGAGTAAGTAAGTACTGCGTAAAGGGTCTGAATACTTATGTTAAATATGATATTTACGCAGTTTTTTCATTATGGGGTATTGTGTATAGATTGATGAGGAGACAAAATGTTTTAATACATTTTAGAATAAAGCTGTAACGTAACAAAATGTGGGGGGAAAAGTCAAGGGGTCTGAATACTTTCCGAAGGCACTGCATAACGAACACATGCATGTTGGAGAATATGCAAGCAATAGATATTTTAGAGTTATGGCAATCATCTTGTATTAATGATATGATTTAAAAAAGGTGTGAATGGTCTTACATTTGATTTGACTAAGGATTAAATTCTTCATTACTAGCAATATGAGAAGATGTTAATTCTGGAGCTTGTTGTGTTTTCACTTGGGAAAAGTGACTTGCGACACAGCAAAATAGTGGTGAACATGCTTGATACGACTGTGAAGTCCCAGAGGATATCAGAGCGCGAAATAGAGCAGTTGCAATCAGAACTGCGAAAAAGAGCATGATTTGACTAGGTCACCACATTCCACTTATTCTGCTCCAGCCATTACCACAAGCACGTCCTCCCCAATTAAGGTGCCACCAATCTCAATTAAGGTGCCACCATGCTATCCGTGGTAAAGAAGGTGCAACAGCGCCTCCTCCTGAGGCTGAAGAAATTTGGCTTGTCTCTCAAAAACAAGGGCCATCAGACTGCTAAACAGCCATCACTACCTCAAAGAGGTGTTGTGAACAGAATGCCCCATGGTTGCAGTGGGGTTATGGTATGGGCATGCAAAAGCTACGGACAACAAACACAATTGCATCTTCTCAATGGCAACTTGAATGCACAGAGATACTGTGATGAGATCCTGAGGCCCATTGTTGTGCCATTCATCCGCCGCCATTACCTCATGTTTCAGCATGATAATGCATGTCCCCATGTTGCAAGGATCTGTACACAATTCCTGTATGTTGAAAATGTCCCAGTTCTGCTTACTCACCAGACATGTCACCGATTGAGCATGTTTGGGATGCTCTGGATCTAAGTGCATGACAGCGTGTTCCAGTTCCCGCCCATATCCAGCAACTTCGCACAGCCATTGAAGAGGAGTGGGACAACACTCAACAGGCCACCATCAACAGCCTGACCAACTCTGTGCGACAGAGGTGTCGCACTGCATGAGACAAATGGCGGTCACACCAGATACTGATTGGTTTTCTGATCCACGCCCCTACCTTTTTTTAAGGCGTCTTTGACCATCAGATGAGAATCTGATTTCCCAGTCATGTGAAGTCCATAGATTAGGGCCCAATGAATTCATTTCAATTCTCTGATTCCCTTTATGTACTCTCACTCCTAAAATGTTGGCATTTATATTTTTGTAACAGATATGAAAATTAACTGAAACTAAATAGAATTTCTAATAAAAATCTAAAAACTAATAGAAATAAAAACAAATTAAAAAAATGCTAAACTATAATAACCTTGAAAGCCGCTCAAAATCTCCCCACCAGATGGCCACTATATAGGTTGGAAAACCTGATCTGAATGAAGAAATAACGGTGACCGGTGCGGAGGAACGGAGTACTGTGGGAACACAGTTTACAGGAGAGTAAGATGGCTCCACATGTCGACAGAATCATCGCCTGGGGACGCGCAGAGGACACTCTGAGACAATCTGTTAGTACACAGCGAGCCAGCACTACTCCACTGTGTATCCGGACGCTGAGGAAACAGCTTGAACTTGGGCCTAGCTCTCAATTCTGATCAGACTCAATGAATCAGCCCTCAGACACACACACATTTGTTGCATTGGCTTGCAAAGCAGGGGGTGAGCAGACACATAATTGGAAGGTCTGTTGGCTCTGTAGTAGCTCCATTTCAGCGGGTTTTGTGAGGAATCACTTTCATGATTCAACAGAGAAACGACAAATAAGGTGTCTGGTCCCTGGATATGTAATGCATTGACCCACAAACAAAAGCCATCAAATATTATGGTTATAATAACAATGTATAGGCAATGCTGTTTGTGAAATATTGTGGCCACTCTCATATTTGGCAAGAATGGGAGTGAGGTTTTAATTACTTTGTCATTATACAAAGTGAAAGCGAAGGAGCGTACAGGGTGCCAAATGATTCCGGGAACCGCCATGGAGGTGGAATTAAAATCCTTGTAAAATGCAACTGACAAGTTACCTTGTAGTTAATTATATCAAAAGTCTGGGGAAAGAAAATACATGTTCACTAATTTGATTACTAGACTTTCTGCCTGTGTTCAACTTATAAACGATGTGCCAGAAAAGCACTAAAGGATTAATAACTTGTTTCAGTGTAAACCGCTTTCTTTAACTGTTGAAGGGACAAACGCTGTTCAGCAGTAAACTCACCTACACTCCCCTGCATCTTTATTTGAACAGTGAATCTCAAATCTGACTATACACCATAATTTTGTATTTGAGATCAAATGTTTCATATGAGATAACAGTACAGAATGTCACCTTTTATTTGAAGTTTTTTTCATACATATCTGTTTTACTGTTTTGAAATAAAAACACTTAATGTGCAGTGGGTAGCATAAGTATTCACCGCACTTTATTGTTTTACAAAGTGGGATTAAAATGGATTCACTTGTCGAGCTACACAAAATACTCAAAGTGGGGAAAAATATAACATTCTTAAAAAGTTATGAAATATTAAACACTAATATACCTTGATTTGATAAGTATTCACCCTACTGAGTCAATACATGCTAGAAATACTTTTGCTGCGATTACAGCTGCAAAAGGTACAGCCCCATTCTCATCTACAGGGCTGCAGTGGAGCAGGTTGAGAGCTTCAAGTTCCTTGGTGTACACATCACCAACAAACTAACATGGTCCAAGCACACCAAGACAGTCGTGAAGAGGGCACGACAAAACCTATTCCTCCTCAGGAGACTGAAAAGATTTGGCATGGGTCCTCAGATCCTCTAAAATGTACTACAGCTGCACCATCGAGAGCATCCTGACTGGTTGCATCACTGCCTGGTATGGCAACTGCTCGGCCTCCGACCGCAAGGCACTACAGAGGGTAGTGCGAACGGTCCAATACATCTCTGGGAACAAGCTTACTGCCATCCAGAACCTCTATACCAGGCGGTGTCAGAGGAAGGCCCTAAAATTGTCAAAGACTCCAGCCACCCTAGTCATAGACTGTTCTCTCTACTACCACATGGAAAGTGGTACCGGAGCGCCAAATCTAGGTCCAAAAGGCTGCTTAACAGCTTCTACTATCATGACACAAGGTGAGACCCAGATGCAGACACAGGAGGCAGATGGTTGGAGTCTTACAATGTTTATTAATCCAAAAGGTTAGGCAAGAGAATGGTCGTGGACAGGCAAAAGGTCAAAACCAGATCAGAGTCCAGAAGGTACAGAGTTGCAGACAGGCTCATATTCAAGGCAGGCAGAAAGGTCAGGCAGGCGGGTACAGCATTCAGAAACATGCAAAGGTCAAAACCAGGAGGACTAGAAAAAGGAGAATACCAAAAAGCAGGAGAACGGGAAAAACGCTGGTTTACTTTGAAAAACATACAAGACGAACTGGCACTGGGGAAAATAAGCGACACCTAGAGGGGGTGAAGACAATCACAGGGACAGGTGAAACAGATCACAGCATGACATCTACCCCCAAGACGTAAGACTCCTGAACAGTTAATCAAATGGCTACCCAAACTATTTGCATTGTCACCCCCACTCCCATTTTTACGCTGCTGCTACTCTAATTATTAGCCATGCGTTGTCACTTTACCTCAACCAACATGTATATACAGTTGTAAGTTTACATACACTTAAGTTGGAGTCATTAAAACTTGTTTTTTAACCACTCCACAAATGTCTTCTTAACAAACTATAGTTTTGGCAAGTCGGTTAGAACATTTCTTTGTGCATGACAAGTCATTTTCTCAACAATTGTTTACAGACTGTAACGGCTTTCTTCTGTTGAAGGAGGAGCGGACCAAAATGTAGCGTGGTAGTTACTCATATTTATTAATGAAAGTAGACTAGACGTGAAATAACTGGCATGTACAAAAACAACAGATGAAACCGTGAAGAAACTATACAGCCTGTCTGGTGAAACTAAACACAGAGACAGGAACAATCACCCACGACACACTCAAAGAATATGGCTGCCTAAATATGGTTCCCAATCAGAGACAACGATAATCAGCTGACTCTGATTGAGAACCGCCTCAGGCAGCCATAGACTATACTATACGCCCCACAAAAACCCCAAGACAAAAACACACCACAATAACCCATGTCACACCCTGGCCTGACCAAATAAATGAAGATAAATATAATATATTTCGACCAGGGCGTGACACAGACAGATTATTTCACAATAATTCACTGTATCACAATTCCAGTGGGTCAGAAGTTTACATACGCTAAGTTGACTGTGCCTTTAAACAGCTTGGAAAATTTAAGAAAATTATGTCATGGCTTTAGATGCTTCTAACAGGCTAATTGACATCATTTGAGTCAATTGGAGCTTTACCTGTGGATGTATTTCAAGGCCTACCTTCAAACTCAGTGCCTCTTTGCTTTACATCTTGAGAAAATCAAAAGAAATCAGCCAAGACATCAGAAAAATAATTATAGATCTCCACAAGTCTGGTTCATCCTTGGGAGCAATTTCCAAACGCCTGACGGTACCATGTTAATCTGTACAAACAATAGTACGCAAGTATAAACACCATGGGACCACGCAGCCGCCATACCGGAAGAAGACGCGTTCTGGCTCCTAGAGATCAACATATGAAAAGTGCAAATCAATCCCAGAACAACAGCAAAGGACCTTGTGAAGATGCTGGAGGAAACGGGTACAGAAGTATCTATATCCACAGTAAACACGAGTCCTATATAAACATAACCTGAAAGGCCGCTCAGCGAGGAAGAAGCCACTGCTCCAAATCCGCCATAAAAAAGCCAGACTGCGGTTTGCAACTGCACATGGGGACAAAGATCATACTTTTTGGAGAAATGTCCTCTGGTCTGATGAAACAAAAATAGAACTGTTTGGCCATAATGACCATCGTTATGTTTGGAGCTAGAAGGAGGAGGTTTGCAAGCCAAAGAACACCATGCCAACTGTGAAGCACGGGTTGGCAGCAACATGTTGTGGGGGTGTTTTGCTGCAGGAGGGACTGATGCACTTCACAAAATAGATGGCAGGTAGGAATATTATGTGGATATATTGAAGCAACATCTCAAGACATCAGTCAGGAAGTTAAAGCTTGGTCGCAAATGGGTCTTCCAAATGGACAATGACCCCAAGCATACTTCCAAAGTTATGGCAAAATGGCTTAAGGACAACAAAGTCAAGGTATTGGAGTGGCCATCACAAAGCCCTGACCTCAAACCTATAGAAAATTTGTGGGCAGAACTGAAAAAGCGTGTGCCAGCAAGGAGGCCTACAAACCTGACTCAGTTACACCAGCTCTGTCAGGAGGAATGGGCTAAAATTCACCCAACTCATTGTGGGAAGCTTGTGGAAGGCTACCCAAAGCGTTTGACCCAAGTTCAACAACTTAAAGGCAATGCTACCAAATGCTAATTGAGTGCATGAAAACTTCTGACCCACTGGGAATGTGATGATTATTCTGACAATTCACATTCTTTAAAATAAATTGGTTATCCTAACTGACCTACGACAGGGGATTTTTACTAGGATTAAATGTAAGGAATTGTGAAAAACTGAGTATAAATGTATTTGGCTAAGGTGTATGTAAACTTCCGACTTCAACTGTATTACCTCAATTACCTTGACTTACCGGTGCCTCCGCACATTGACTTTGTTCTGGTACCCCCTGTATATAGCCTCGCTACTGTTATTTTTTTTGTTGCTCCTTAATTATTCTTATTTATCTTTTCATTCAGTTTATTTGAGTAAATACCTTCTTAAAACACGTTCTTCTTAAAACTGCATTGTTGGTTAACCTCTTGAAACTCTAGGGGCGCAATTTCATTTTTGGATGAAAAACGTTCCTGATTTAAACAAGATATTTTGTCACAAAAAGATGCTCAACTATGCATATAATTGATAGCTTTGGAAAGAAAACACTCTGGATTTTCCAGAACTGCAAAGATATTCTCTGTGGGTGCCCTAGAACGGGAGCTACAGGCAAAACCAAGATGAAACGGCAACCAGGAAACCAACAGGATTTTTGAGGCTACGTTTTCCATTGTCTCCTTATATGGCTGTGAATGCGAGAGGAATGAGCCTGCCCTTTCTGTCGTTTCCCCAAGGTGTCTGCAGCATTGTGACGTATTTGTAGGCATATCATTGGAAGATTGACCATAAGAGACTACATTTTCCAGGTGTCCGCCCGGTGTCCTCCGTCAAAATTGGTGCGTCTTTTTCAGCTGCTGGTATTTTTCCATGCGATTCTGAGGGGAAAGCAGGCTTCCACGAACTGCATATCAATGAAGAGATATGTGAAAAAACACCTTGAGGATTGATTCCAAACAACGTTTGCCATGTTTCGGTCGATATTATGGAGTTAATTCAGAAAAAGTTTGACGTTTTGGTGACTGAATTTTCGGTTCGTTTCGGTAGCCAAATGTGATGTACAAAACGGAGCGATTTCTCCTACACAAAGATTCTTTCAGGAAAAACTGAACATTTGCTATGTAACTGAGAGTCTCCTCATTGAAAACATCCGAAGCTCTTCAAAGGTAAATTATTTTATTTATTTGGTTATCTGGTTTTTGTAAAAATGTTGCGTGCTAAATGCTACTCAAAATGCTAAGCTAGCTTAGCATACTCTTACACAAATTAGTGATTTGCTATGGTTCAAAAGCATATTTTGAAAATCTGAGATGACAGTGTTGTTAAGAAAAGGCTAAGCTTGAGAGCAGGTGCATTATTTTCATTTTATTTGCGATTTTCAGAAATCGTTAACGTTGCCTTATGCTAATGAGCCTGAGGCTTTATTCACGATCCCGGATCCGGGGTGGGGAGTATCAAGAGGTTTTAAGGGTTTTCACTCCTGTTCAAGAGGGGCCTTGAGATGCAGTTGTCGCGCGACATCAGGCTGGATCGGGGGCCAAACAACATGAGCAAAGGTGAAAAGCGATGCAGCATCAATTCAGGTTTCTGCAGCATGAGGTCGAAACCAGGACGACCCCTGTCCCTGACCATGCCCTTGGTGGCTCTTCCGAGGCCAATGGCAGGGACACTGGCCTACGCGCTGCAGGCTCCCTCCACGGCAACCGTCTGGATCCCGATGACCTTCACCCATATCCTTCCCCCTCTGACCCTAATCCAGGTCCATTTCGGGTCCAAGAGCCCAAGTTGGAGGAGTTTAATGGCCATGATGACATTGAACATTATCCAACCACTTTTAGAATTGTGTTAATATGTCGGTGGCCAAAAGCCGCTGGGAAATCAGATAGATCCAATTGCTTACTGGTATGGCTAGGAGTGATTATGTTCACATGGATTTTACTGAGTCACTAGTCTAAGCAAAGATTTAGAAGGCAATCCTAGCAAAGTACAGTATCAACCCAGAGACTTACAGATATTGTTTCCACTCCTTGGAGATAGAGCCAGAGGAGATGCCCTTGGAGCTCTATGTCCGTTTGAAGGGCCTTTATAGGAAGTGGGTGCAGGCCACTAACAAGTAGGAGAGACTATCATCCTCTAACAATTCCTCCGCAAGCTTGTGCCGCACCTGCAAGTGTGAGTCAGGGAACATGACCTGGCAACCACTGCTGAAGCTGCAGCCCATGCCGACACCTTTGTGTTTGCCCAACACCGAGCCCAACCCTGGGGTTATGCCAAGTGGCAAGCAGCCAAATAACCCAGGAGACAACAAACACCGTCCTTCCAGCCTATCACTCCTAAAGGACCATCAATTTAGTCATGGCTCTGCCTCTGGACCCCAGGCAGAGTTCCCATTTGTTACCAGTATGGTCAGGAAGGTCATACTAAGCCCATGTGGAACAATGCTATAGCCCAGATGTGTGTTGTGCCAATGCCCAAGTGCATTGACCAGGGTGAGAAATCCCCTTTTGCAAGACATGGTGATGAAAAATATTACCCCACAGCTGAGGTTTACTTCAAAGTGCAGGGGCAGTCTTATCTCCTCAACGTAGGCCTAGCTGACTCCTTGCCTTTCCCGGTGGTGCTGACAAAGAAATACTGTCATAATTACAACACATCATCATTATAGTTGACTTCAGCCCCAAGGCAATACTTGTCATATTTTAACTTGACATCAAGCTCGACTGATTTGGCCGGAAGGCTATTCTATTGGCAGCTGCATTAAGAATTCAGCCAACCCCTGAAGCTGCACTCCCTACCAGTCCAGTCAACATATTTGTGGTGAGTGGGTTGGAGTATATTTAAGACCCTAGAGAGCTGGTGAGACAGAATAGTGTGTGTGGGTGGGGGGTGGGGGGGGTTCAGTGCAGGAATCTCATGACAACAGTGCTGCCCTTTGTGCTTTGCGAACATCCTGCCATGCTGTAAAAACTGACTAAAGTTTCCAGATTCCATGAAATGTAAAATATTCTCATGACTGATATGGGGGGGTTGCCTTTTTTGCATGTTTTTTTGGCATTAATACATGTTACATATCAGTTTGCAAACAATCTAAAAAATATATTAAAAGTGTTTGTGTTAATAAACCCTCCATACAGACATGGTCTCTTTTTTGCTTTCTTGAGTAAGGCAGCTCCAAAATGTAGGTGTTTCAGCCTTGCTCAGTGCTTTCTGTGGTGGTGACAACAGAAATCCCATAATTACAATTCCTCAAAAGAAACAAGTATTTTACACCATTTTAAAGATAAAATTGTTGTAAATCCAGCCACAGTGTCCGATTTCAAAAAGGCTTTACGACGAAAGCACATCAAACGATTATGTTAGGTCAGCACCTAGTCACAGAAAAACACAACTATTTTTTCCAGCCAAAGAGAGGAGTCACAAAAAGCAGAAATAGAGATCAAATTAAACACTAACCTTTGATGATCTTCATCAGTTGACACTCATAGGACTTCATGTTACACAATACATGTATGTTTTGTTCGATAAAGTTCATATTTATATCCAAAAATCTCAGTTTACATTGGCGCGTTATGTTCAGTAGTTCCAAAACATCCTGTGATTTTGCAGAGAGCCACATCAATTTACAGAAATACTCATAATAAACATTGCTAAAAGATTTTTTTTAAAGAACCTCAGATTTCCCACTTCCTGGTTGTATTTTTTCTCAGGTTTTTGCCTGCCATATGAGTTCTGTTATACTCACAGACATCATTCAAACAGTTTTAGAAACTTCAGAGTGTTTTCTATCCAAATATACTAATTATATGCATAGTCTAGCTTTTAGGCCTGAGTAGCAGGCAGTTTACTCTGAGCGCCTTTTTATCCAAGCTTCTCAATACTGCCCCCCAGTCCCAAAGAAGTTAAGAATCCGCCCCTTTTCGCCCCTTAACATACCCAAATCTAACTGTGTGGACCTGAAGCAAGGATATGCATATTCTTGGTATGATTTGAAAGGAAACAGTTTGTGGAAATGTTAAGTTAATGTAGGACAATTTAGCACATTAGATCTGGTAAAAGATAATACAAAGAAAAAACATGCGTTTTTTGTACCATCATCTTTGAAATGCAAAAGAAAGGCCGCAATGTATTATTCCAGCCCAAGCACAATTTAGATTTTGGCCACTAGATGGCAGCAGTGTATGTGCACAGTTTTAGACTGATCCAATGAACCATTGCATTTCTGTTCAAACTGTTGCATCAAGACTGCCCAAATGTGCCTAATTGGTTTATTAATACATTTTTAAGTTCATAACTGTGCACTCTCCTCAAACAATAGCATGGTATTCTTTCACTGTAATAGCTACTGTAAATTAGACAGTGCAGTTAAATTACCACAAATGTAAGCTTTCTGTCAGTATCAGATATGTCTATGTCCTGGGAAATGTTCTCGTTACTTACAACGTAGGCTAATGCTAATCACATTAGCCTACGTTAGCTCAACCATCCCGCGGGGGACCCACCGATCCTGTAGAAGCAAGCAGTCATCATCATGAACCAAGTCGACAATCTACTGGCAAATCTTTTTAATGCTTGTCATATTAAGAGAAACAATGAAGCGAAAGTATAGATAAAATGTATTGGTGCTCAACGGCCATTGGACATAAACATTGCACATCAAGTTGGAAATCGCAAATTCAACAATGAGTGGTTTGGAAGGAATCAGTGGCTAACTGCAAGCATTGCAAAGCAATCACTAGCCTGCTTTTCAGTTGAATGGATGTGTGGTCCCATATCTGGGTTTAAGGGTCTCTTTTCCAAGTTTAAAATGATAAACAAACAACATTGGCCATGTTGTCAATACAGCATTATTTCTGCCGTGCTCAAAACAACTATTAACTCAGAAATCTGACTTCAGTTATGTTCAAGACAACTGGGAATACATTTTGAAGGGTCATCCAACTCTGAATTATGATCGGGACCTCTTTTTTTTCATGTTCCCACTTGTCTTGAAAGCACCATAAATCCAGAGAATGCCAGACTTTGATGTCAAAATTTGCCCATAAAGGATTTTTTAAACCTTTATTTAGCTAGGCAAGTCCAAATTCTTATTTTCAATGACAGCCTAGGAACAGTGGGTTAACTGCCTGTCCAGGGGCAGAACAACAGATTTGTACCTTGTCAGCTTGGGGATTTGAACTTGCAACCCTTTTTGTTACTAGTCCAATGCTCTAACCACTAGGCTACCCTGCCACCCCAAATTGGCCACCTTCCTGTTCAAGTGAGCACAGTACAACAAGGTGAGTCCTAAAATGTATTGTATGCTGCTGCATAAATGATCAGGGTTGGGGAGTAACAGATTACATGTTTGTAGAAAATGTTGAAAATACTAAAAAATAAAGAAAAGCCATTGAATGAGGAGGTGTGTCCAAACTTTTGACTAGTACTGTACTGTATGTGTGTATATATATATACAATGCCTTGCGAAAGTATTCGGCCCCCTTGAACTTTGCGACCTTTTGCCACATTTCAGGCTTCAAACATAAAGATATAAAACTGTATTTTTTTGTGAAGAATCAACAACAAGTGGGACACAATCATGAAGTGGAACGACATTTATTGGATATTTCAAACTTTTTTAACAAATCAAAAACTGAAAATTGGGCGTGCAAAATTATTCAGCCCCTTTACTTTCAGTGCAGCAAACTCTTTCCAGAAGTTCAGTGAGGATCTCTGAATGATCCAATGTTGACCTAAATGACTAATGATGATAAATGCAATCCACCTGTGTGTAATCAAGTCTCCGTATAAATGCACCTGCACTGTGATAGTCTCAAAGGTCCGTTAAAAGCGCAGAGCATCATGAAGAACAAGGAACACACCAGGCAGGTCCGAGATACTGTTGTGAAGAAGTTTAAAGCCGGATTTGGATACAAAAAGATTTCCCAAGCTTTAAACATCCCAAGGAGCACTGTGCAAGCGATAATATTGAAATGGAAGGAGTATCAGACCACTGCAAATCTACCAAGACCTGGCCGTCCCTCTAAACTTTCAGCTCATACAAGGAGAAGACTGATCAGAGATGCAGCCAAGAGGCCCATGATCACTCTGGATGAACTGCAGAGATCTACAGCTGAGGTGGGAGACTCTGTCCATAGGACAACAATCAGTCGTATATTGCACAAATCTGGCCTTTATGGAAGAGTGGCAAGAAGAAAGCCATTTCTTAAAGATATCCATAAAAAGTGTTGTTTAAAGTTTGCCACAAGCCACCTGGGAGACACACCAAACATGTGGAAGAAGGTGCTCTGGTCAGATGAAACCAAAATGTAACTTTTTGGCAACAATGCAAAACGTTATGTTTGGCGTAAAAGCAACACAGCTCATCACCTTGAACACACCATCCCCACTGTCAAACATGGTGGTGGCAGCATCATGGTTTGGGCCTGCTTTTCTTCAGCGGGGACAGGGAAGATGGTTAAAATTGATGGGAAGATGGAGGGAGCCGAATACAGGACCATTCTGGAAGAAAACCTGATGGAGTCTGCAAAAGACCTGAGACTGGGATGGAGATTTGTCTTCCAACAAGACAATGATCCAAAACATAAAGCAAAATCTACAATGGAATGGTTCAAAAATAAAGTCCAGTCCTGAATCCAATCGAGAATCTGTGGAAAGAACTGAAAACTGCTGTTCACAAATGCTCTCCATCCAACCTCACTGGAAAAAATTTCAGTCTCTTGATGTGCAAAACTGATAGAGACATACCCCAAGCGACTTACAGCTGTAATCGCAGCAAAAGGTGGCGCTACAAAGTATTAACTTAAGGGGGCTGAATAATTTTGCACGGCCAATTTTTCAGTTTTTGATTTGTTAAAAAAGTTTGAAATATCCAATAAATGTCGTTCCACTTCATGATTGTGTCCCACTTGTTGTTGATTCTTCACAAAAAAATACAGTTTTATATCTTTATGTTTGAAGCCTGAAATGTGGCAAAAGGTCGCAAAGTTCAAGGGGGCCGAATACTTTCGCAAGGCACTGTATTTCTCATGCTATTGTTTTTCTTAAATGTTTTTATTTTTCTCTCTGTATTGTTTGGGAAGGGCCCACAAGTAAGCATTTTACTGTCAGTCTACACCTGTCGTTTACGATGCATGTGACAAATAAAAATGTATTTGGCGTGACAGCCAGTTTAATGAGATAACCTGGTCGATTTCAACTTGCACATAGCTAAACCTAACCGAAACTCTAACCTTAACTGCTGTGGGGTGGGCTTGTGCTGTGATGGGGTGATATTTACATCCGGCATCATTTCTTTTGCTCTTCCTCCCTGCACTTCAGGCAAAGGTCAGACATCATTCTCCTCTCTGACTACTGATACGTTCTTCACTTTGGTCATTGCCAAAATCACTGTACCAGGAAATGAACAGCTTGATGGTTTATAGTTGGTCCAGCTTTGTGTAAAATTGTCTTACATTTTTACAACCAGGGCTTGACAGAGGCAAGGACAAAGTCATGACAGCAGGACATTCACTGACTTTAACCGCTAACGTGACACATTAAACACAATCATGTGGAAAAAAAGCTCACTCCATTGTTCCTCAAGGACCTGGATATCTTCAAAGATATGGGGTAAAACTGGCTGTATGTTTCCTGAAGATAAAACTACATGAGGAAAATAGAGAGCGGCAGTGTGATACTAAAGAGGATGTGGAAACCTGTAGGGGGTAGGAACCATGTTGGGATGAACCATAGGAAGAATCTTCAGAATAACAGTATAGATCTTTGATAATACGAGAGTGGACGAATGGACCAAAGACAACTTGGGAATGAAACAGAAATTGATTAAGTAGAAGTCCTCTTACTAAGACCTTTACAGTATGAAATGTAACCATTCGGTCTCTGTTGCACATTGTGCCCTTTGTTATGCTGATTGCGTCGTTTTAAGGATGTTTTCCCCCTTACAGTTCATGCTCCAATAGAGTAAGTACATTTATGAATTAGTGAAACTCCTTCCACACACATTTTTGCCAGGATAGTCCACTCAGTAACACTTGCAAATGGTTTCTAGGACGTCCTGGGATAAGTAAGGCATTGCAATAAAGACATTGTGCAGGAGCGAAACAATTTACCCCATGAGTATTGAGGAGTTGGAATCAATATAGATATTTAAGCGGTTATCTTTCAATTATTAGTTTTGACATCTCATAGGGGGATTCACCAGAATCTCCTAATTAGCTCGAAGAAGCAATCATACACGTCTGTCAGCAGTGGTGGAAAAAATTACAAAATAGAAATAGAAAATAATTCAAGTAAAAGTGAAAGTCACCAAGTAAAATACTACTTGAGTAAAAGTGTCACACCCTGGCCATGGAGAAGCTTTTTATTCTCTATTTTGGTTAGGGCAGGGTGGGCGTTCTATGTTGTTTTTTCTATGTTTTTGTATTTCTTTGTTTTTGGCCGGGTATGGTTCTCAATCAGGGACAGCTGTCTGTCGTTGTCTCTGATTGAGAACCATACTGAGGCAGCCTGTTTTCCCTCTATGGGTTGTGGGTAGTTGTTTTCTGTTTTGTGTGCATTGCACCTTGCAGAACTGTTTGGTTGTCATTGTGTTGTTTTATTTGTTCAAGTATTTTTATTTATTAAAAGTATTATGAATACTTACCATGCTGCACCTTGGTCCTCTTCTCCTTCTCCAGACGACAATCGTTACAAAAAGTCAGAGTATTGGGTTTTAAATATAATTAAGTAACATAAGTCAAGTATATTTTAGCAATTACATTATGTATCAAGTATAAATCATTTAAAATTCCTTATATTAAGCAAACCAGACAGCACCTTTTTCTTGTTTTTTTATTTATTTATGGATAAAGAAGGACACACGCCACACTCCCTTCCTTCATACTAATGAGCTACTCGCCTGCCCTCTGATCATTCTCACCTCTTTTCCTCACAGAAGAGTTCTATATAGCTCTCTTCAGCATGACTTGATCTGTTTTTTTGTTTAACTGTTCACAGGTGTGCCATGAAGATTGCACGGCAGAGCGCTGGGTAATCAGCTCTCGTTTGACTGTAGCTTCGCGATAGAACTAGCTTCACTGATTTTCCTTCCCTTTGTTTCCTTTGGTAGATAGTGTCACACCGCTAGCTACTGAGACTTGACGAGCTTAACTGCAAGGCTAGCTTTCCTACCGACTAGCTTTTCTACCTGGAAGGGAAGTTCGTCAGCTTTCCTTCATTGTTTGCTTAAAAGATAGCAGAAAAAAGACCGTTTTTAATTAATTAAACAACACCATTCTTGAATATTTAAACGGAAGGAAGAGGTCATACTTAGTGTCACTGACAACTTTGTGGAATTTCTTGGAGGCCATTTTGAAAAGTGCCAATTGGATAATGCTAATAAATTAAACTCCCATTTTTCAAGAAAAAGAGCAAACCGATCATGGGGCCATATGGTGACCATTTAATAATCCTTCAATGTGATTTTCTGGATTTTTTTTCCTAATTTTGTCTGTCATAGTTGAAGTGTACCTATGATGAAAATTACAGGCCTCTCATCTTTTTAAGTGGGAGAACTTGCACAATTGGTGGCTGACAAAATACTTTTTTGCCCCACTGTATGTCAGTGTGCATGCGCCTGGCCCGCCACAGGAGTCACTACAGCTCGATGGGACAAGGACATCCCGGCCGGCCAAACCCTCCCCTAACTCAGACAGTGCTGAGTCAATTGTACGTCGCCTCATGGTTACCTCCCTGACCCGGCAGGCATGCGTCTCGAACCAGCATTTGTAGCTACTCAGTTTGAGATTCGTGCCGGCCCAAGACGCACAATTTGCCCAGTGTCATCCGAGTTAGGGGAGGGTTTGGCCGCCCGGGATGTCCTTGTCCCATCGCGCTGTAGCGGCTTCTGTGACGGGCCAGGCGCATGCGCGCTGACATAGTTACCAGGTGTACTGTATGGTGTTTCCTCCGACACAAAATGTTTTTTTGTGGATGTGTATAATTTGTATGTATAAAATGTATAATAGTAATATTTAAAATTACTAAATCAGGTAATTTTGTATACATTTATTTAAATTTCCATCGGTCCACTTCTGGGGGAATTCTGGTAAGATGCCGAATGAAAGTCGGCTGAATTCTGGTAGACTGAAACGGCCCGATGTACATGGACCGATTCCGGGCAGTCATTCATTTTGATTCCAGGCCGAGTCCGATGCAGTGTCTTAGACTGTTGCACCACTCAAAGTTTTCAATTCTTACCAATTGCCTTGCACAAAGTATCAAAATGCTAAATTACGACACAGGACAAGAAAGTATTTTTTGATCACAGAAACAATGAGAAAATATGGAAAAATATATAATGAAATGTTAATTATATAAAGCAGCCCATTTAATCGTCTGCCAGAGAGTAGCCCCAAACGGCCCGAGACCCCAAGTAATACATTTAGGCCAGATAACTCTCACCGGAATCGACCCGAGCCCCAAGTCATATATACATTTGGGCCAGGTAACTATCACCGGAATCGGCTCAATCCCTGCATCCTAGCCATAAGTAATACTGCCGAAGGAGGTCCTGACTCGACCCGAGTCTGACTCTCAGCCGAGTGCCCCGACTCTCAGCTGGAATCGGCCCAGATCCACTGTGCTAGCGGGGACAATTCCACTTCAACATTATAGGGTATTACGTGTAGGCCAGTGACAAAACATCTCATTTAAATTCAGGCTGCAACACAACAAAATGTGGAAAAATTTGAGGGGTGTTAATACGTTCTGAAGGAAGTGTAGGTTATGTCTATAAATAAAAGCCAAAATACAGATGCACAAATGAGAAGGTTCAGGACAGCAACAGAGTTTCAGTGTGTCAGCATTAAACAGCACTGAAAGGAATATAGTATAGGATGTGATGATAAGATTAACTAATGTCCCCGAGGGGGAAATGTATTAGACCTACAGTTAGGAAAGTATTCAGACCCCTTGACTTTTTCCACATTTTGTTATGTAACAGCCTTTTCTAAAATGTATTAAATACATTTTTTTCTCTCATAAATCTACACACAATACTGCATAATGACAAAGCGAAATCAGGTTTTTAGAAATGTTGGTAAATGTATTAAAAACAAAAAACAGAAATACCTTATTTACATAAGTATTCAGACCTGTTGCTACGAGACTCGAAATTGAGCTCAGTTGCATCCTGAGATGTTTCTACAACTTGATTTGGAAAGGGACACACCTGTCTATATAAGGTCCCACAGTTGACAGTGCATGTCAGAGCAAAAACCAAGCCATGAGGTCGAAGGAATTGTCCATAGAGCTCCAAGACAGGATTGTGTTGAGGCACAGATCTGGGAAAGGCTACCAAAAATGTTTGCAGCATTGAAGGTCCCCAAGAACACAGCGGCCTCCATCATTCTTAAATGGAAGAAGTTTGGAACCACCAAGACCCTTCCTATAGCTGGCCACACTGAGCAATCGGGGGAGAATGGCCTTGGTCAGGGAGGTAACCAAGAACCCGATGGTCACTCTGAAAGAGATCCAGAGTTGTGGAGATGAGATAAACTTCCAGAAGGACAACCGTCTCTGCAGCACTCCACCAATCAGGCCTTTATGGTAGTGATCAGACGGAAGCCACTCCTCAGTAAAGGGCACATGACAGCCTACTTGGAGTTTGCCAAAATGCACCTAAAGACTATCAGACCATGAGAAACAAGATTCTCTGGTCTGATGAAACCAAGATTGAACTCTTTGGCCTGAATGACAAGCATCACATCTGGAGGAAACCTGTCACAATCCCTACTGTGAAGTATGGGGGTGGCAGCATCACGCTGTGTGGATGTTTTTCAGCGGCAGGGACTGTGAGACTAGTCAGGATCGAGGGAAAGATGAACGGAGCAAAATACAGAGAGATCCTTGATGAAAACCTGCTCCAGACCGCCGATAACGGTTCACCTTCCAACAGGACAACAACTCGAGGCACACAACCAAGACAACACAGTAGTGGCTTCGGGACAAGTCTCTGAATGTCCTTGAGTGGCCCAGCCAAAGCCCGGACTTGAACCCGATTGAGCATCTCTGGAGAGACCTGAAAATAGCTGTGCAGCGATGTTCCCCATCCAAACTGACAGAGCTGGAGATGATCTGCAGAGAAGAATGGGAGAAACTCCCCAAATACTCTGTAGTTAAAATTACACACAATGTAAGCGTACATTAAGTTGCCATCCTGGACTTTCAGCATTTCCATTTTACATTCATAGGAATGAGCACCCCTTCAGAAATCTTATCTTGTTGTGTCCCATGTACAGTGCCTTGCGAAAGTATTCGGCCCCCTTGAACTTTGCGATCTTTTGCCACATTTCAGTGGCAAAAGGTCTGCCAACGTAACCGCCCGAGGGGGCTACAACTGACTCTTCCGCCGCGACGTCCCCCTAAGGCCCTTCTGCTAGCCTGCTAGCCACGGCCTGCTACCTGTCTCCAGCTCGCCTAGCTACTCACAAGACCCCATGATCACTCGGCTACGCATGCCTCTCCCTAATGTCATTATGCCTTGTCCATTGCTGTTTTGTTTTCACTGTCGAGCCTCCAGCCCTGCTCCAAATGCCTTAGCTAAACCTTTTGTTCCCCCTCCCACACATGGGGTGACCTCGCCTAGTTTAAATGGTGTCTCTAGGCACAATACCTCTCTCATCGTCACTCAATGCCTCGGTTTACCTCCACTGTATTCACATCTTACCATCTGTACATTATGCCTTGAATCTACTCTTCCGTGCCCAGAAACCTGCTCCTTTTACTCTCTGTTCCGAACGCACTCAACGACCAGTTCTTATAGCCTTTAGACTTACCCTTATCCTACTCCTCCTCTGTTCCTCTGGTGATGTAGAGGTTAATCCAGGCCCTGCCGTGCCTAGCTCCACACCCATTCCCCAGGCGCTCTCATTTGTTGACTTCTGTAACCGTAAAAGCCTTGGTTTCATGCATGTTAACATTAGAAGCCTCCTCCATAAATTTGTTTAATTCACTGCTTTAGCACACTCTGCCAACCCGGATGCCCTAGCTGTGTCTGAATCCTGGCTTAGGAAGGCCACCAAAAACCCTGACATTTCCATCCCTAACTATAACATTTACCGACAAGAGAGAATTGCCAAAGGGGGTGGAGGTGCAATCTACTACAGAGATAGCCTGCAGAGTTCTGTCATACTATCCAGGTTTGTCCCCAAACAATTTGAACTTCTACTTTTAAAAATCCACCTTTCCAGAAACAAGTCTCTCACCGTTGCCGCTTGCTATAGACCAACTTCTGCTCCCAGCTTGTCCCTGGACACCATATGTGAATTGATTCCCCCCCGCCCCATCTATTGTCAGAGCTCGCGCTGTTAGGTGATCTAAACTGGGACATGCTTAACACCCCGGCCATCATACAATCTTAGTTAGATACCTCAATCTCACACAAATTATCAATGAACGTACCAGGTACAACCCCAAATCCGTAAACACAGGCACCCTCATAGATTTCATCTTAACCAACCTGCCGTCCAAATACACCTCTGCTGTCTTCAACCCGGATCTCAGTGATCACTGCCTCATTGCCTGTGTCTGTAATGGGTCTGCGGTCAAACGACCACCCCTCATCATTGTCAAACGCTCCCTAAAACACTTCAGTGAGCAGACGTTTCTAATCGACCGGGCCTGGGTATCCTGACCTCATCCCGTCAGGAGAGGTTTCCTGGTAATTCTTAAAAGTACTTTCACCATCTTAAATAAGCATGCCCCATTCAATAAATGTTGAACCAGGAACAGATATAGATAGCCCTTGGTTCACTCCAGACCTGACTGCCCTTGACCAGCACAAAAACATCCTGTAGCTTACTGCATTAGCATTGAATAGCCCACGCGATATGCAACTTTTCAGGGAAGTTAGGAACCAATATACACAGGCAGTTAGGAAAGCAAAGGCTAGCTTTTTCAAACAGATATTTGCATCCTGTAGCACAAACTCCCAAAATTTCTGGGACACTGTAAAAATCCATGGAGAATAAGAGCACCTCCTTCCAGCTGCCCACTGCACTGAGGCTAGGAAACAGTCACCACCGATAAATCAATGATAATTGAGAATTTCAATAAGCATTTTCTACGGCTGGCCATGCTTTCCACTTGGCAACTCCTATCCCGGTCAACAGCCCTGTACCCCCCAAGCAACTTTCCCAAGCCTCCCCCATTTCTCCTTCACCCAAATCCAGATAGCCGATGTTCTGAAAGAGCTGCAAAATCTGGACCCATACAAATCAGCCGGGCTAGACAATCTGGAAACTCTAAAATGATCCACCGCAATTGTTACAACCCCTATTACTAGCCTGTTCAACCTCTCTTTCGTATCGTCTGAGATCCCCAAAGATTGGAAAGCTGCCGCGGTCATCCCCCTCTTCAAAGTGGGAGTCACTCTAGACCCAAACTGTTACAGACCTATATCTATCCTACCCTGTCTTTCTAAGGTCTTCGAAAGCCAAGTGAACAAACAGATCACCGACCATTACAAATCCCACCGTACCTTCTCCGCTATGCAATCTGGTTTCTGAGCTGGTCATGGGTGCACCTCAGCCACGTTCAAGGTCCTAAACGATATCATAACCGCCATCGATCAAAGACAATGCTGCGCAGCTGTATTCATCGACCTCGCCAAGGCTTTCGACTCTGTCAATCACCAGATTCTTGTCGGCAGACTCAACAGCCTTGGTTTCTCAAATGACTGCCTCGCCTGGTTTCACCAACTACTTCTCAGACTGAGTTCAGTGTGTCAAATCGGAGGGCTTGTTGTGCGGACCTCTGGCAGTCTCTATGGGGTTGCCACAGGGTTCAATTCTTGGGTCAACTCTTCTCTCTGTATACATCAATGATGTCGCTCTTGCTGCTGGTGATCCACCTCTACGCAGACTTCTGTCCCTTCTTTGGACACTGTGTTAATTAACTAACCTCCAGACTAGATTCAATTCCTTACAACTCTCCTTCCGTGGCCTCCAACTGCTCTTAAATGCAAGTAAAACTAAATGCATGCTCTTCAGCCTATCGCTGCCCGCACCTGCCCGCCCGTCCAGCATCACTACTCTGGACGGTTCTGACTTAGAATATGTGGACAACTACAAATACCTAGGTGTCTGGTTGGATTGTAAACTCTCCTTCCAGACTAACATTAAGCATCTCCAAGCCAAAAATACATCTAGAAACGGCTTCCTATTTCGCAGCAAAGCATCCTTCACTCATGCTGCCAAACATACCCTCGTAAAACTGACTATCCTACCGATCCTTGACTTCGGCGATATCATTTACAAAATAGCCTCCAACACTCAGCAAATTGGATGCAGTCTATCACAGTGTCACCAAAGCCACATATACTACCCACCACTGCGGCCTGTATGCTCTCGATGGCTGGCCCTCGCTTCATATTCGTCGCCAAACCCACTGACTCCAGGTCATCTATAAGTCTTTGCTAGGTAAAGCCCCACCTTATCTCAGCTCACTGGTCACTATAGCAGCACCCACCCATAGTACACGCTCCAGCAGGTATATTTCACTGGTCATCCTCAAAGCCAATTCCTCATTTGGCCACCTTTCCTTCCAGTTCGCTGCTGCCAATGACTGGAACGAATTGCAAAAATCCCTGAAGCTGGAGACTCATATCTCCCTCTCTAACTTTAAGAACCAGCTGTCAGAGCAGCTCACAGATCACTGCACCTGTACATAACCCGTCTTTAAATGGCCCATCCAACTACCTCATCCCCATACTTTAATTTATTTTTTTGCTCCTTGCACCCCAGTATTTCTACTTGCACATTCCTCTTCTGCACATCTATCACTCCAGTGTTTAATTGCTAAATTGTAATTATTTCGCCTGTCACGCCCTGGTCTTAGTATTTTGTGTTTTCTTTATTATTTTGGTCAGGCCAGAGTGTGACATGGGTTTATTATGTGGTGTGTTTTGTCTTGGGTTTTTTGTAGGTGTTGGGATTGTGAATTAGTAGGGTTATCTAGAATAGTCTATGGTTGCCTGAAGTGGTTCTCAATCAGAGGCAGGTGTTTATCGTTGTCTCTGATTGGGAACCATATTTAGGCAGCCATATTCTTTGAGTGTTTCGTGGGTGATTGTTCCTTGTTCCTTGTTCCTGTGTTAGTTTGCACCAGTTTAGGCTGTTTCGGTTTTCACATTACGTTTGTTGTTTTTGTATTGATTTGTGTTCCTTGTTTCATTAAAACATGAATCTAAATAGCCACACCGCATTTTGGTCCGACTCTCCTTCACCTAAAGAAAGCCGTTACATCGCCACTATGGCCTATGTTTTGCCTTACCTCATTTGCACACACTGTATACAGACTTTTCTATTGTGTTATTGACTGTATGTTTGTTTATTCCATGTGTAGTTCTGTGTTGATGTTTGTGTCGCACTGCTTTGCTTTATCTTGGCCCGCTCGCTGTTGTAAATTAGAACTTGTTCTCAACTGGCCTACCTGGTTAAATAAAGGTGAAATAAATAAAAAATCATATACTTTTTTTTAAACAAGCTAGATAGCTCATGGATACTGAAGTACTGGACTACCCCTTTATTCATAAGAACTATGTCCATCAAGGCCCAGCTAATACAGAATCAAAGATGCCATAGTCCAGTTTAATGGTCAGTTTGATGGTCACAGACTCTTGGCTCCTGTATAACAGCCTGAAGATCTTTCTCTTTTGGAAGGCTTTCTGTTGATAGCAGTGCTTCTTAATGCCGTTGTCCCTTGCAGCATCAGCTGGGTTCTTTGTGTCAGTTGCCAATGTCTAGTTGTATCCATTTATTTATTCTATTTGGTATAAATGTCTTATTTTATGCACTTTGAGATTATTCCGTATAATGAAAAGCGCTTTACAAATGTAATAAATAATTATTAGTTGTACTATTATTATTTTTGGTCTCTTATTCCTGACATCCCTGTAACACACTGCAATTAGTTATCCAAGCGTGTGAGTTGCATTCTCTTTTGTTGTAGAGGAAACAGCTGCCATTGTCTCACCAAGAAATATGGATGGAGAGCGTAAAACTACTACAGTTGAAAAGATGAATGAAGCACCTTTGAGCTTGATCAAGATTCACTCTCGGATGTATTTCTGGTCAAATGTGAAGAGTACTGTTTGATCAATGGAATTGATTCTCTGATTGGAACAGATGGAATCCATGCGTCTGTGAGTACCGCCTATCTGTTATGTCTGGTTCTTCCTTCTTAATTCAAATGGATCTCTTTCATTCTGTCTCGTTCAGTTACCGACTTTACCTCCGCCCCTGAGAGAAATATGAGACAAGCGGGAGCATCACTTAGGCCTAGATTTACTATGTAGCACCAAAGATCAGCGCCAAAGCACCATTGAGACTTTATTCACGGTAAACGCACATTATTTTCTTTATTGATTCATGACTAAATTAATAGGCCATCTGACAAAATCCCTCAGGTACCCCAGGTCCTCAATTATTAATAAATCATAATTATGGCTAGATGATAATATTGACTCTTTCACCAGTTGGTGTCTATTAGGCAATTCTATTTTATTCAATGACATTATCAAGTTCATGCAAAAGTATATACAAAAGTATGTGGATAGGAGGCCACTGATAGAGCTGCCCCGGTCAACTGTTAGTGCTGTTATTGTGAAGTGGAAATTTCTAGGCGCAACAATGGCTCAGCCACAAAGTGGTAGGCCACACAAGCTCCACCGAGTGCTGAAGCGTGTAGTGCCTCTGTCCTTGGTTGCAACACTCACGACCAAATTCCAAACTGCCTCTGGAAGCAATATCATCACAAGAACTGTTTGTTGGGAGCTTCATGAAATGGGTTTCCATGGCCTTGCACAATGCTAAGCTTCGGCTGGAATGGTCTAAAAGGTCACGGCCATTGGACACTGGAGCAATGGAAACAGGTACTCTGGAGTGATGAATCACGTTTCACCATTTGGCAGTCCAATGGACTAATCTGGGTTTTGCGGATGCCAATAGAACGCTACCTGCCCTGAATGCATAGTGCCAACTGTAAAGGCTGTTTTTCATGGTTCGGCCTAGGCCCCTTAGTTCCAGTGAAGGGATATCTTAATGTTACAGCATACAATAACATTCTAGACAATTCTGTGCTTCCAACTTTTTGCCAACAGTTGAAGGAAATGGTTTGTTGAGATTTGCGTGGAAGAACTTGACTGTCCTGCACAGAGCCCTGACCTCAACCACATCGAACACCTTTGGGATGAATTGGAACTCGGACTGCGAGCTAGGTCTCATCACCCAACATCAGTACCCGACCTCATTAATGTTCTTGTGGCTTAATTAATGGAAGCATTTTCCCGCAGCAATGTTCCAACATCTAGTGGAAAGCCTTCACAGAAGAGTGGAGGCTGTTATACCAGCAAAGGAGGGACCAACTCCATATTAATGCCCATGATTTTGGAATGAGATGTTCGACGAGCAGGTATCCACATAATTTTGACCATATATTGCGACTACAATAATTGTAGAGACTGTCATTTATTTAATCTGTCCCCCCAAAAGGACACAATTTCTTTGGAAAAATGTGGTCGAAGGACCTTCAATAAAAACTACATCCATGAACATCAGAATTTTGAATAATGTCTAATTCCTTTCTCCAGGATTTTAAGGATTTTACGATTATTAGCGACCTAGTTAATAATAGCTTTGGGGAATGGGGTTCAACAAGACTAAACATAAGCACAAAGAAACACTCAGTATCAAACAATTAATTTTTTTAATTAATCACCCACTGTTCACAAGCATTTGAGATCCATGTTGGATATCCACTATGGGAAAAAAGTGAATTACCGGTAAACAAATTAAATAAGTAGCAATATTGACTCAGATCCGTAATAGGATTACCACAACAAAAGACAAATAGATTGCCTCTTTTCAATAATTAGAAACATTTATTTGTTTCAAATAATATGTTTGATGCATAGTCACCATGAGACGGGGTGGTTTTCTCCATAATGTTTTTTTCCCTAAGAAGATCAAATAAAAAAATCCCTGAAGCTCTTTCACTTTTTCAAATCTCCGCTGCCTCAGTCTATTTGAAGAACCAGGAATGAGGCTTTTACCACACAATAGTGTAATTTTAAAGTCGTGCCATAATACAATTCCTCTACGAGAATAAAGGGGTGATTCTATTAAATAGATTTTGGCCCAGGTGCTCCATCTAGTCACCACAGGGGTTCCTCTTAAATGGGATGTGCATCACAAAGATTGCCTTTCATACCGTTGATAGTTTTCCATAAGTGCCGATGCCGAATATTCATGCCAGGTGGTTGTTCCCCTTTTCCCCTTTTCTGCTAACATTCATGAGAAGAGTAGTAGGAGGGGTTTAGCATCTAGCTCTTAGATTTTTAGTTCTTAGATTTTTCTGGTCCTGCTGTTGGAAGGTTTAATGCATAATGCAACTCTAACTAGGTGCGCTTGTAGCGTCCATCGTGCAAGTGACGTCACTTCTCCTGAGACTTAACCTACTTGGTAGCTGTTTTTCTTGCTCTACAAGGGCCATCCCACTGGGCACATTTCACTGTGGAAATGTGGGTAATATTTGGTTGAGACGTTGATTCAGTCTTTATTCCCCCACTCTGAAAGACAGCCCAATGTGTGATCACCATGCTTTCAACCATCTAAAAGCACAACCAAATTCCAATGGAAAAACAATGTCTGATTTGTGGTTGAGTTGTCATCTAAATGTGTAGTCACTGCACTTTCAACCATTTAAAAGCACAACCAAATTCCAATGGAAAAACAATGTCTGATTTGTGGTTGAGTTGTCATCTAAATGTGTAGTCACTGCACTTTCAACCATTTAAAAGCACAACAAAGTTCAAATGGGAATACAATCTAATAGCAAAACCAAATGACCTGGATTGCAGTTCAGATTACATTAAAAGTGCATAGTGCAAGTGATTAGTGCTGTTCGAGATTCTGTACAGATTAAGCTAGCACTATTATAGCACGCCTTTTTATGATTACATAAGAAGACACTTGTATCTACAGTAACCTCAAAATATGTCCATGTATGTGTTACTAATTTTAAGGTTGAATAAATACTGTTACTTTAGTTTGTAAGATAGCATTAACTTTAAGATATTAACTGTAATAAAAAAGTGATACTGAATTGTGTTTGGTTGTCAACACAACTAAATATCAACATTTGAAGGAGATGTGTCTTTCGTGCCACTGACTTAGTCTGGCTTTCATTCAAGTTTGTCTACAAATTACTAATGGATATGTTGGATTCTCAACCAAAAATCTAAGTTAAAGAATAGGACTAAATCAATAAAACTGAACAGGCAGTTAACCCACTGTTCCTAGGCCGTAATTGAAAATAAGAATTTGTTCTTAACTGACTTGCCTAGTTAAATAAAGGTAAAATAAAAAAATATTTTTTTTTAAATGTTGATTTGATGTTGTCCTATTTTTTTACTTCGATTTTTGGATGAGAAAAATACATAAATCCAACATATCAAATATGAATTTGTAGACAAACTGAAATTAAAACCAGACTAAGTCAGTGGCACAGATGGAACTATCCAAGCAGAAGATGCTGTACATCTCATTCAAATGCTGATATTTGGTTGTATTGACAACCAAACGCAATTCAATACCAAGTTTGTCTACAAATTAATACTTGATATGTTGGATTCACGTGTCCATCTCAACCAACATTCAAAGTTAAAGAAAAGGACTAATAATTTGATTATTATGATCATGACCCTGGTGGATGCTATGTTTTCTTACATGGCTCTATTTATGGTGAGAGAGTAACAATTTTAAATGCATACTCTGTTCCCAATGCACATTTGAACTTATTCACTAGATTAACAAACCTGCTTGTGGAATATAGCTGTCCCATTACAATTGTTGGTGGTGATTATAATACTGTGATAGATGGGAATCTTGACACGCAACCAAAGCCTACTACACTAAATATATGCTCAAGGTCAAAAGCTATATACTCAGCCTCCCGGGTGGCACAGTGGTTAAGGGCGCTGTACTGCAGCGCCAGCTGCGCCACCAGAGACTAGACTCTGTCGTGACCAGAGACTCTGTCGTAACCGGCCACGACCGGGAGGTCCGGGGGGCGACGCACAATTGGCCTAGCGTCGTCTGGGTTAGGGAGGGTTTGGCCGGTAGGGAAATCCTTGTCTCATCGCACACCAGCGACTCCTGTGGTGGGCCTGTGCGCAGTGCGCGCTAACCAAGGTTGCCAGGTGCACAGTGTTTCCTCCGACACATTTGTGCAGCTGGCTTCGGGGTTGGATGGCGCTGTGTTAAGAAGCAGTGCGGCTTGGTTGGGTTGTGTATCGGAAGACGCATGACTTTCAACCTTCGTCTCTCCCGAGCCCGTACGGGAGTTGTAGCGGTGAGACAAGATAGTAGCTACTAAACAATTGAATACCATGAAATTGGGGAGAAAAAAGTGTTAAATTCCACAAAAAAAAAGAGGCTATATACTCCAATTGTTAGATGAGGTTGGGAGTTTTGAGACTGTTAAATCCTGCCAATAGTGACTACATTTTATTCAAATCCGCATAAGTCATACTCCAGATCCTGGTTCCCCAGATCTCCATTAATTTAGTTAAGAAATGCACTATTGGGTCTATCCATATCTTCGACCATGCCCCAGTTTCCTTAAATCTTCTTATTTCCAATCCTAACCCCCAGAGGTTCAATTGGCAATGCAATATATCCGTACTATCAGACCCAGAGTTATGCTGCATGGCCAAGAATGAACTTCAAATGTTTATTCAGGTGAATGATAATGATGATACTGGCCCTTCAAATCTCTGGGAAACAACTAAAGTATTCTTGAGCGGTGTTATTATGTCATACTCCTGCACTAAAAAAAAATTATTAAGGGACAAAGACGTCTGAAGATTAACCTGCAAGAACAGGAACACAATCTAATTGGAACGGACGGCATTGAACACTCTCATGCCGAAAAAGCTGAAAAGATCCTATTAACAAAATTATATAAGATGCATGAATACAATAAGAGGTCGGGACGATATCTGACAAATCTAATTAGTAGCAGATCCTCTCACAACTCAATTCACAAAGGTTAAAGGATAAGAGTGGCAAACATTGTTTTACTACATCTGAAATAAACTCAGCAAAAAAAGAAACATCCTTTTTTCAGGACCCTGTATTTCAAGGACAATTCATAAAATCACAGATCTTCATTGTAATGGGTTTAAACACTGTTTCTCATGCTTGTTCAATGAACCATAAACAATTAATGAACATGCACCTGTGGAACGGTTGTTAAGAGACTAACAGCTTACAGACGGGAGGCAAATAAGGTCACAGTTATGAAAACTTAGGACACTAAAGAGGCCTTTCTACTGACACTGAAAACACCAAAAGAAAGATGCCCAGGGTCTCTGCTCATCTGCGTGTACGTGCCTTAGGCATACTGCAAGGAGGCATGGGGACTGCAGATGTGGCCAGGGCAATAAATTGCAATGTCCGTACGGTGAGATGCCTAAGACAGCGCTACAGGGAGACAGGACGGAAAACTGATCATCCTCGCAGTGGCAGACCACGTGTAACAACACCTGCCCAGGATCGGTACATCTGAACATCACACCCGTGGGACAGTTACAGGATGGCAATAGCTGCCCGAGTTACACCAGGAATGCACAATCCCTCCATCCGTGCTCAGACTGTCCGCAATAGGCTGAGAGAGGTTAGACTGATGGCTTGTAGGCCTGTTGTAAGGTAGGTCCTCACCAGACATCACCGGCAACAACGTCGCCTATGGGCACAAACCCACTGTCGCTGGACCAGACACAACTGACAAAAAGTGCTCTTCACTGACGTGCTGGCGGTTTTGTCTCACCAGGGGTGATGGTCGTGTTCGCGTTTATCCTAGAAGTGTTGAGCGTCATACCGAGGCCTGTACTCTGGAGTGGGATTGATTTGGAGGTGGAGGGTCCGTCATGGTCTGGGGCGGTGTGTCACAACATCATCGGACAGAGCTTGTTGTCATTGAGGCAATCTCAACGCTATGTGTTACAGGGAAGACATCCTCCTCCCACATGTGGTACCCTTCCTGCAGGCTCATCCTGACATGACCCTCGTTCTCGTTCTGTGTGTGATTTCCTGCAAGACTGGAATGTCAGTGTTCTGCCATGGACAGCGAACAGCCCGTATCTCAATCCCATTGACTGTTAGATCGGAGGGTGAGCGCTAGGGCCCTTCCCCCCCAGAAATGTCCAGGAACTTGCACGTTCCTTGGTGGAAGAGTGGAGGAACATCTCACAGCAAGAACTGGCAAATCTGGTGCAGTCCATGAGGAGGAGATGCACCACAGTACTTAATGCAGCTGGTGGCCACACCAGATACTGACTGTTACTTTTGATTTTGACCGCCCCTTAGTTCAGAGACACATTATTCCATTTCTGTTAGTCACATGTCTGTGGAACTTGTTCAGTTGATGTCTCAGTTGTTGAATCTTATGCTCATACAAATATTTACACATGCTAAATTTGCTGAAAATAAACGCAGTTGACAGTGAGAGGACGTTTCTTTTTTGCTGGGTTTATCTAAGGTGTTTATATTGAACAGTATTGCCTACCTTCCCTATAGGCAGAGGCACAAGGTTGTCCCATTTCTCTCCTCTCATTTGCTTTGGTTGTAGAACGTTTAGCAGAGGCCATTAAATCATATTCGCTAGTTACAGGCATACAGATCAAATTTAAAACACATAAGATCTCACTGTATCCCAATGATGTTCTTCTGTTTCAAAATAACCCTACATCCTCTGTCCCTATGCTCATTCAAATAATTAATGACTTCAGTTTATTTTCTGGCTGTAAGCTACATTTTGGGAAATCAATGGAAAATATGGACACTGATGATTTAGCACATCTTCCGTTCCTCCCAGCTGTCACACAGGGGTTCAAATACTTGGGAATTTCTCATTCTTTTTCTTTTGAGGAATAAGAATCCTGTGTATGAAACTATCAAGAAAGGCCTTCAAAGGTGGTCCCTTCAACCAATCTCTATGTTTGGAAGAATTGTCATTATCAAAATGAATGTACTTCCCAGAATGCTTCCCTCCATCCCTGCTAAAGTTTTTTAAAAGTTTGTGTGGATGAATAAGCACCCAAGATTTTAACTCCAGAAACTACAACTGCCTGTACAAAAAGGAGGACTAGAACTATGTAATTGATTTGTAATGTTAATACAATTAAGGGTTTAAAGGAGAAACGTATTATTAAAAACACCATGAAATCTTGGAATCGAGTATGGAAGCATTTAGCAATACAAAATCACCATTCTTGTCTGGCACCGATTGTGAATAATCCTGTCTGATATAGGTTTTAAGAGTTGGTATTGTCATGCCGTTGCCCTGTTGGTGAGGTTTATGACCCCATAAATACCTTTCCCTCTTTTCTCTCTCTACTCTGCAGAATGGACTCTTGGAAAGGCCTTTGTTAACGTAGAGAGAGTATGTAACATCAAAAGGTTGGGAATGGAACAATATTTCGGTAATCCAATGAAAGTATCCGTTGGTACTTAAAGAATATGATGTCAGATCAGTTGTCGTCTGAGACATTATTACTGATGATGGGAAGACATAAATTGTATCTTGGAAAGTCTGCACATTCTAGTTATCAGAACCACATGGAATTGTTGTGCAATTTAAATGTTTAAATATGAAACTCTTTGTGAAAATATTAAATGTAATTTTAGTTTTTAAAATGAGATAATTGTTTTCATAAGTAAAATATGCTCACTCAGTGGCCACGCCCACGTGAATAGGCATAGGTTGGAAATGATGAACCAACCCATTTTCTACCTTTCTATAAGATCCCCCGTGACCCAATTCACGGCAGACTAAGCCAACCCCAGCGTAAGCTCTGGTTGTGAATGGTTGAACGAATACAACCTAACAAAATTAACATTGTGTTCCCGATGACGTGAGGACTGATGTCCATACGTTTAAAAGGGCGAATTTCAACGTGGAGATGGCAATGCCACGCTGGAAGGATGAATTTCGACTATACCAGACAGAATATAGCATGAGCTTAGTACGGCAACTTGGTATGAAATTTTAACTCTCATTCACCGAAGAAGTGATACATCTTAGACGTCGAGTTATCAGCACCAGCTGTAAATGTGTGTGGCCAAGGAAATGGCGGATGATCTCTTCAGTACGACAGGGTACTACAACGTATCCATTCTACCACACGACGACAGGGTACTACAACGTAACTGTTCTACCACATGACGACAAACTACAACGTATCGTAGCTCTATAAACATTCTTCTGTGGTGCTCCGACTTCCTAGTTAATTACATTTACATGATTAGTTTAATCAGGTAATATTAATTACAGACAATTGATTTGATAAAACAGCATGTCATATATAATTGAATCCATAGTAAAGACAACAGTATGATGCTGGTGTTCAACAATATGTATGATCTTTTTGATAATGGGATAGTAGCCCTTTACACCTGTAACCATATATGGGCTGAAAATGGCAGATTTGGACACTAATAGGCGCCTAAATTGGAACGTAGTGGCTGTACAGTAACATGCTATACATGATGTCAGAGCTCTGGCTCTGCACTTCACAGTACCTTATGGGTTTTGACTGACAGCTGTTCTGAACATGAGCAATACGTTTTTTTTTTGTCAAAGGGAGGGAAATGCTGTAAATTAAGATGACTTAATGTGTTTTGAAAGATGAGACGTTGACGATTAGAATAAATACTACTTTGATGTCATACAAGCAAGCCAAACAACCATGAGTCCAAATTTGTACATGTTCCAAATCATAAAACTCATGTCATATACAGTGTTAACATTTATGATCACCATGTTTGATATACAAGAGGACATGGCGTCATACCCTGAGTTGTTCTGAATCGAATGAGCCTATGTTTGTTAATTGTGAAGAAAATTCACAGGTGCACATGGACACGAATGCACTCATGTCTCCTTTCTATGCGCAAAAAAAATACGATCTGTTTCTCTGAATTACCTTGTGAAAGCCTAACACTGTAAGATCGTATTTTATTACTTAGCTAGTCATGTTGACAATAGAACAATCTTTTAAATGATGCCCACCTGACCCAGATTATGATGCATAAACAACCACTGTAGTTGGGTGATGGCGGGGATGCAGGGTTGTGTTCCAAACTAAACAACTACAAGTGTACTTGCTCTAGTTCCTCAAAGGCACAACTAGGAGAGTTAACAAAAGTGCCTTATAGTTGAAGACTTTTCTTTGAGTCATAAAAGTGCATTGAAATTGCTTTGGAACTGTGTACAATATGGAGAGAGCAGTTAGTCCTCCTACTCAAACCCTTGTACTGTTTTAGCTTTATGGTATACCTACCCAAAAAAAATCCAGGAATTCTTTAGCAACACATGCGGCAAAAAGTATAGCGAATGTAAAATGCACATCAAATCTAAAGTGCAATGTTTGGATTCAACCTTGTGTCAGGTGAACTGTTGTGTACTCAACTTTGGTTTCATATTTTCCAATTATCTTCAAACGGTTCCCTTTTAATAGCTACCGGAGTTATGCATATGCTTTACATATTTCTTCTGCAAGAAACATTTCAATGTAGCCCTATCCATATCGGTCCACCACTTTAAACTTAATTTATATCCCAGCAGTCTCAATTCTTACGATATTTGAAGCTCAGAAGCTGAAACTCTATACCTGAATACGAAACTGCCTTGAATACTAATCCAGCTGAAAAACTCTTGAGAGCCACTGCTACATGAAAGAATATCATTAGCGCTATTAATGATAACTTCCAAGATGTTAAAGCATCAACTGTTAGCAGCAGATTGGCACGGGATGAAGATTTTGAGCTGCATCAAAAGGGGGATGTGTGGCGAACTGCTCTGTTGAATGCCAAATAAATATCATGCTCTAACAAATCCTATGAAATCCAATTCAAAATGTTACACCAATTACTAGATCTAAATATGACCCACTGTACTCCCCATGTGTCCTAAATGTAATGAGGCACTTATTTTCATCTGTCATGGACAGGCCCCAATATTAACCTTTTGGACAGCAATCAAAGAAGAGATTCAGGGAATTCTTGGGTTACAAACGATACCCCTGAATCATCTTTATTTCATTCTAGGCCTAGATCCAAGCAAACTGCCTTTGAAGAATCGTTAAAAAAAACTCCTAACAGTACTATTGTATGCAGCCCATTTGTCAATTCTGTAGGCCTGACTAGATGAAACTCCGCTGAATGTCTCAATGTGGTTTCAGAAACAGTGAAATCTTTTAACACTGGAGTGGACTTCAGGAGAGACTAGTCCCCATTAGCCTCCCATCTAGGCATATGACAACCCAATGATACCTGATCAAACGTATTGATTATGTGGCCGGTTTCTGGTTCTCTGTTCCCTTCCCCCAGGGTGGGCGGTCCCATGCTCTCTCGCATGGACATTGTGAGAGGTCCATACGGTGGCTCCACTTATCCAATGCATTAAAGCTGATTTTGTCACACCCTGATCTGTTTCAACTGTCTTTGTGCTTGTCTCTACTCCCTCCAGGTGTCGCCCATCTTCCCCATTATCCCCAGTGTATTTATATTGGTGTCCTCTGTTTGTCTGTTGCCTGTTTGTTTTGTCCATCAAGCCTACCAGTGTTTCCCCCCTTGCTCCTGTCTTTTTATATAGTTCCTGTTTTCTAGTTTTCCTTGTTTTGACCATACTGCCTGCACCGACCCTGAGCCTGCCTGCCGTTCTGTACCTTGTCACACCACCCTGGATTATTGACCTCTGCGTGCCCTGACCCTGAGACTGCCTGCCATTCTGTACCTTTTGACTCTGATCTGGATTACTGACCTCTGCCTGCCCTTGACCTGTTGTTTTGCCTGCCCCCTGTTGAAGTAGTCAACTTTTGTTACTTCGACACTGTCTGCATCTGGGTCTTCCCTAAAACGTGATAGATCTGTGGTCATTCCGGATCTGCATTGGATGTATAGCATTTCCTGTGATGGGGTTGGGTGGGAGGGAGGGATCTGGAAGCAAGACAGCCTACAGAAGGTACAATTATTTAAACTTGTGACAAGTGTGATACTGACCATGAATGCTGTTATGACTAAGGGTAGTACTGTCTATAAGTACTGTTAGTAATCCAACGTATGAATTATTAATTTGAAGATTACATTTGAAATCAGCCAAAGCTTGAAACCCAAGGCCTATACAGGGCC
This sequence comes from Oncorhynchus masou masou, assembly GCF_036934945.1. Taxonomy (NCBI): domain Eukaryota; kingdom Metazoa; phylum Chordata; class Actinopteri; order Salmoniformes; family Salmonidae; genus Oncorhynchus; species Oncorhynchus masou. The sequence continues at coordinate 44,299,946 of NC_088216.1, read as the reverse complement.
TTCAGAAAGTATTCAAACCCCTTAACAAATTCCGCATTTTGTTGTTACAGCCTGAATTCAAAATTGATTAAAACTGTTTTTTTTTGCCTGTGCTGGGCTCTGCTCTATTTCTTTTCATCCTAGGAAACTCCCCAGTCCTTGCCAGTAACAAGCATACCCATAACATGATGCAACCACCAACAAGCTTGAAAATATGAAAGGATGGTACTTGGTGATTATGTTGTGTTGGATTTTCCCCACACATAACGCTTTTCTATTCAGGATATAAAGTTAATTTGCCACCATTTTTGCAGTTTTACTTTAGTGCCTAATTGCAAACAGGATGCATGCTCGTTTCACACTGTCATTTAGGATGGTATTGTGGAATCCATCCTCAGTGTTATCCAATCACAGCCATCAAACTCTGTAACTGTTTAAAAGTCACCATTGGCCTCATGGTGTAATACCTGAGTGGTTTCCTTCCTCTCTGGCAAATGAGTTAGGAAGGACGCCTGTATCTTTGTAGTGACTGGGTGTATTAACACTCCACTCAAAGTGTAATTAATAAGTTCACCTTCCTCAAAGGGATATTCAATGTATGTTTGTTTTCACCCATCTACCAATATGTGCCCTTCTTTGCGAGACATTGAAAAATCTTCCTGGTCTTTGTGGTTTGAAATGCACTGCTCGACTGAGGGACCTTACAGATAATTGTATGTGTAGGGGACAGAGATGAGGTTGTAATAACAAAAAATATGGTAAACACTATTATTGCACGCAGGATGAGTCCATGCAACTTATAATGTGACTTTCTAAGCACTCCTGTTGCTCCTGAACTTATTTAAACTTGCCATAACAAAGGGGTTGCGTATTTATTGACTCGAGACATTTTAACTTTTCATTTTGAATGAATTTGTAAAAGTGTCTAAAAACATAATTCCACTTTGACATGATGGGGTATTTTGTGTAGGCCAGTGACCCAACATCTCAATGTAATTCAGGCTGTAACAAAGTGTGGAAAATGTCAAGGAGTGTGAATACTTTCTGAAGGCACCCTTGGTTGAATTGAAACAATAGCTGTTGATGGCATCACAAATGCTATATAGGCCTAAATAGTATCATTGATGATATACGGTGTGACATAAAGTATGGTTACATTTTATTTACTCTGTTAGACTTACATTTGGAATGACTTTGATAGAAACAGTGAATATGTTTAGTTATTAAGAGATTTTACAATAATCCTTCTCATGATAGCGCATTGGTAATAGTCAGTGACAAATTTCCAAGCTAAGCAGGGCTAGACTTTGTTAAAGCTCTGGATGGGAGAACAATGGATAGCTGTAGATAGATCAATTCTTCAGTAGGATGTGCTACCCAGCCTATAATTCTTTTCTGATATTGGATATAACGCTGAAGATCTGACATTGTTTGAAAGGTGCAAATTCAACTTATTTTATACAAGGTTTGTTTATGTTGAAGATGTGTTACCATGATGACATAATCCTGTGATAAAATGTCCCTCTCAAAACAACAGTTAATGACTTTTTGCAAATCCAATGTGTTTTCCAAGTAGAATCCACGTCACAATATGTTGACAAAGGACATTGAAACAACGTTGATTCAACCAGCTTGTGCCCAGTGGGATATGGCTTTCTCTCAAGAAGCTCAGAGCTCAGAACTGTTGGGGTATAGTTGATTGGGTTAAGACATAATGAAACATGTTATTCAAATGACTGTGAAACAGCATAGATCTCGTTTCGGAACAACAGAGGCCAGGATTCAAACAAACAGCAATGCTGACATCAGTCTGCACTTGACTCGTGTTTCAGCCAACATCCAGGAGTTCACCACGCATGTGATGTCAGCGCAAATCAGTGAAATTGCCTTTAAAAGTCAATTGTGGTCTGTCGGCGCATTGTGATTTGCTTGAATCCTGGCCTGAGTCTGGCTGGATAGAGTATAGCCTACTATGGTCATGAATAATGATTGAGATGAGACTTTGGAATGGCTTTTATTTTGGGTTGTATTTTGACTCAGAGCTTACAGGATCACTCATGTATCTGTGTACTGGAGACCCTAGTGAGAAAACAGAGACATCCTGCTAAGCTTGGTTCAGGGCTAACAGATGACTCATAATTCAGTGCGTAGTAAACAGTGGCTAAGAAAAAAAATGTGCGAGTGGTGATTTGTTTAATGTACTGTAATATAGTATGACATTTGCCTAAAAATGATGTATTAAGCTATTATATATGCCTTATAAAGGGCTTATGAAGGCTTCACCCAAGAGACTAACCCCCCCCCCCCCAAAAAAAAAAAACAACACAAACCCGGAGCCTATTCATATATATATATCCCATTTAGCAGACGCTTTTGTCCAAAAACAAGTCGGCTGGAGCCACTACTTTTAAACCTGAACCCACGACGCTTGGCGTTGCAAGCGCCATGCTCTACCGACTGAGCCACACAGGACCCCATAACAAGCTAATTCTTCAAAAGTTGTTTTTGCTAGTCCCACATGGGTTTGTAATTCCCTTTGATCTACCATTGCTTTGAGTCAGCAAAACAGCTGATTAGCTGGGGATGACTTGCAGTTAGTTAGAACCCTGGAGAGAGAGCGATAACATTGTCAGTTAAATCCCCTCCAAGGAATGTACACTTTAAGGAGACAGCACAGTCAGTATGTCCTCAACAAATAACTACCGGTACTTTACAAGTGGGGACATAAATCAAGTAAAGATGGTTAATGGTCAAGATTGATGCAAACATTGATTTCCATGTTTCTATTCCTTTCCCTTGTCAAGAAAAATATATATTTAATGAACTGAGAAATAATACAAATCTGGCACCACTGACAATTCAGCAGCTTTGTTGAACCTAGGAATTACGTCACCCCCACATAGATGTGGAATTATAGTTAGCAAACTGCTTAAACACACATGCTTCAACACACATGCCTCTGCCTCAGCACACATGCACACACTGGTTCCAATACAATCAATTGCCTTTTAGGCATACTGTCCTTTCCTCTCTCTTTTATTGATCTGTTCATCAACATTAACAAATATATGACAAATGTGGTATTAAAGACAGGTTAAACACTCGTCTGTGTGCTTTGGGGAATGTTCTGCTCAACTAAACCCCTTTTCTCCTCATATTATTACTCAAAATGAACTAGTTGGACAGGCTCTTGACTACAAGTGGGGACATGAGATGAAAGCAGTTTGATCTCATGCATTTGAAAGTGTTACACCTTGACCCCAATTAAGTGCTTGCATAACCGAGAAAAAAAATTGTATATTGCTGGGTAGAACGTACTGTAGTGCTCAGGGGATGAGATATCTTTGGCTAAACCAAGCAAACAAGGGACGCCCTGAGGACATCCGCCAATGTTCCATTAGGTCCCTTAAGGGTTTCGGTGTGACGTTATTCCACTGACATTCTGAGAACGTCCTAAAAATGTTCCCGGGTCCAACAGAGAACGAGACAAAACCTCCAGGTAACCATGTCTTGACTTTAACCTGACTCAAGTCATTGCAAAACCTACACAGAATAATGTGAACGATCTGAGAGTCAAGGCAAGAAGGGCCTTCTATGCCATCAAAAGGAACATAAATTTCAACATACCAATTAGGATTTGGCTAAAAATACTTGAATCAGTCATAGAGCCCATTGCCCTTTATGGTTGTGAGGTCTGGGGTCCGCTCACCAACCAGGACTTCACAAAATGGGACAAACACCAAATTGAGACTCTGCACGCAGAATTCTGCAAAAATATCCTCCGTGTACAACGTAGGACACCAAATAATGCATGCAGAGCAGAATTAGGCCGATACCCACTAATTATCAAAATCCAGAAAAGAGCCGTTAAATTCTATAACCACCTAAAAGGAAGCGATTCCCAAACCTTCCATAACAAAGCCATCACCTACAGAGAGATGAACCTGGAGAAGAGTCCCCTAAGCAAGCTGGTCCTGGGGCTCTGTTCACAAACACAAACACACCCTACAGAGCCCCAGGACAGCAGCACAATTAGAACCAACCAAATCATGAGAAAACAAAAAGATAATTACTTGACACATTGGAAAGAATTAACAAAAAAACAGAGCAAACTAGAATGCTATTTGGCCTTACACAGAGAGTACACAGCGGCAGAATACCTGACCACTGTGACTGACCCAAAATTAAGGAAAGCTTTGACTATGTACAGACTCAGTGAGCATAGCCTTGCTATTGAGAAAGGCCGCCGTAGGCAGACATGGCTCTCAAGAGAAGACAGGCTATGTGCTCACTGCCCACAAAATGAGGTGGAAACTGAGCTGCACTTCCTAATCTCCTGCCCAATGTATGACCATATTAGAGAGACATATTTCCCTCAGATTACACAGATCCACAAAGAATTCGAAAACAAATCCAATTTTGAAAAACTCCCATATCTACTGGGTGAAATTCCACAGTGTGCTATCACAGCAGCAAGATTTGTGACCTGTTGCCACGAGAAAAGGGCAACCAGTGAAGAACACACACCATTGTAAATACAACCCATATCTATGCTTATTTATTTTAGCTTGTGTCCTTTACCATTTGTACATTGTTAAAACACTATATATATATATATATATATATATATATATATATATATATATATATATATATATATATATAATATGACATTTGTAATGTCTTTATTGTTTTGAAACGTCTGTATGTGTGATGTTTACTGTTAATTTTTATTGTTTATTTCACTTTATATATTCACTTTATATATTATCCACCTCACTTGCTTTGGCAATGTTAACACATGTTTCCCATGCCAATAAAGCCCTTGAATTGAATTGAATTGAATTGAATAATGTAAAGATGTCAGCAAACTCCTCACTGACCTCATTCTGACAAATAGCCCCCACAATGTCCAGTGGTGTCTTTGCTAATGATCTCAGTGATCACTGTCTTATTGCATGTATTAGAGATACCAAACAGATTAACACTAATCCTTGCATAATTATGAAGAGAAATGTAAACAAAATATGTTTTCTTCGTGATGTGTATTACTCTAACTTTTCCTCTATCAGCTGCATGCCTGACCCTGAATTATCTTTAGCATCGCTCTCATCTATTTTTTATCTCTCTTAAACACCTTAGATTAAGAAATAGGACAAATTCACGTGGTTCTCTATAGAACTTTCAGATCTTTTTATGATGAGAAATCACACCTGGGCCAAGGCTAGAAAAACTGAGTCTGTTGCTGATTGGCAGCTTTTCAGGCAATTGAGAAATAGATGCACTTCCTCAATCAATTGTTTAATTGACCCTAGTCAGCCAGTCGACTGCCTGCTGCCGTGGAATTATCATAATCAAAAGTAGAGACTTTTACATTTCTTCAAAACAAGTCAACTTTATTATTTAACTGCTGCACTTAATGGAGCTGATCGGTAATCACACCTGGAGGTGACCACTGAGAACTCAACAAGCAGATTTGAGCCACAGAATTTTACAGCAAAGCCCATCTTGCTGCATGTTCATGACAAACAACAGATGTATGGAGTGAGTCACAAGGATATGGTTCGTATGAAAGATACTTATAATTCACTGCAGACAGTATTTGCTGTAAAAACTGTTCTCATTGTGTGACCTAGTTAGGGGAGATGTAGAAACCAGAGTTTGGAACAGACATAACAAGACATGACACCCGAGCCATCTCTCCCTGGTACCTTATAGAACAGAAACATTAACTCATGCTATGGAATACGGTCTTGTTAGGCTTATCACACAAAGATATCGTAAATCTTCTGTCAGTGTTAAATCTCCCAGAGGCCCTTCCTCATTCTGTTGCATAAAACAACCATTTGATGCAATAACAGCATTGTAACATAATCTAGTAATTTCTGTTGTGACACTGCTCCTCTCCCAGCCTCTAGTTGGCTCGATGGAAGTTCTGTCAACTTCTAGTGAATCTTTGTTTTCATTTCAAAAACTTTCTACTTGTGATGTGCTAGACGCCTTGCGAAAGATCGATGTAAATAAATCCATTGGGGCTGATTTGCTTGATCCTTTCTTGCTGCAGCCTTCTGCTACTCTAATTGCAAAATCTTTAACACATATTTAACCTTACAATTATTTCTGGTACAATTCCCAGGGCCTAGAAGGCGGCCCATATACCCCCCCCCCCCTTCACAAAGGTGGTGACCTGTGTGATCTAAATAATTATCACCCCATTTCCAAACTCTCTTGCCGAGAAAAATTCTAGAATCCTTGGCAAATACTCAACTTAGATCCTTTATAACTACGAAATGTATTCTAAATGTACACAAGTCAGGTTTCAGACCAGGTCATGGCACCATCTTTGCTACTTCTTTGGTTTTAGATATGCACTATACAGAAATCGCTCCGCCATTTCCTGGTTGCTAAAATTCTAATAGTTTGCCTAATTTCAGTTTATGTGACAAAACAAGCAAGTATAGTGTAGAGAATCATCGTACCATCTATACTGCTGTAAAATATATTTTCCATAACCAAAAATATTGTATTTTCAGCTGTTTGAAGCTGGTTTACAAAACCCGAATGTAAAAGACACAAAAACAAAAGATCTACCACTTTTTAGACTTGCTTTCAATGAGAATGACCGATCTTTAACTCATATTTCTATGTGAATTCAACCTGGTCTCAGAGCATTTCATATTTTTCTGTAAGTAAATTCGTGACACTCCATTTAGTATGATATGTTATGTTTCATATGGTATGCATTAATATGTGGATGTCCATCACCAATTTCGCATGATATGTTATGAATTACAATTTGTATTATATGTTATGAATTTGCAAAATGTATGATATGTTACAAATTATAGCTAGTTGGCTAGTTGGCTAATGTTAGCTAGATGGCTAATGTTAGCTAGGCAAGGAGTTAGGGGTTAGGGTTAAGGCTAAGTTTAGGAGTTAGGTTAAAAAGGTTAGGGTTAGGGGAAGGGTTAGTTAACATGCTAAGGAATTGCAAAGTAGCTAAAAAGTAGTAAGTAGTTGAAAAGCCCTCTTGCATAAACTTCAACCATAACTTACCTCATTGTTAGCCTTCAGATATATAAGTTACCAGACCAGGACTCAGGGATGGCTAACCCTGGTGATCCCTTCAATCTTCACCTTGTTAGGTAAATCTGCTTTTAGTTTTTTTGTGTCTCTCATGTGGAATTATCTCCAAAAGTCCTTAAAGTTGGTGGATTTGGTCCCTCTAGGGTAATTCAGCTGGATGTTAGAGGGCTTTTTTGACTGAAGAATGTGTTTGTTTCATATGATTGTGTTTTGCTTTTCGTGTTTGCTTTTAATGTTTTGTGTAATTGATGTATATATAGACATTACAGTATAGTGTAATTGATGTTTATTGATGTGTTTTACAAGTCGTCATTGTAAATAAGAATTTGTCCTTATTTGACTTACTTGTATAAATAAATGGTACACATACATTTCCCAAAATTATTAGAACATTTTAACAACACCAAAATTAGGTGCTAAAGTCTGATGAATATATAATTAAGCTGTAAGTGTTGTATATGGCCAAGATACCACAGCTAAGGGCTGTTCTTATGCACGGAAACAGCCTTTAGCTGTGGTATATTGGCCATATACCACAAACCCCTGAGATGCCTTACTGCTATTAAACTGTTTAACAACGTAATTAGAACAGTATTTTTTATTTTATTTTTTTTCTACCCATGATAGGGCCTGATATACCATGACTTTCAGACAATCAGCGTTCGGGGCTCGAACCACCCAGTTTATAATATATGGTAATATAATAAAATTGCCGTTTAGCAGAAGCTTTTATCCAAAGCCGCTTACAATGTGTGCATACATTTTTTTACCTTCTGGTGAACCTGGGAATCTAACCCACTATCCTTATGTTACAAGCTAGTCCACTTGTGATTGGTATAAACAAATGTTTATATAATTCATGAATTATGTTCATAAAAGTGTGGTAAAAGTATGTACATTTTACTCATTAAAAAAACAAACATATTCTTCTAAACAAGCTTTTCAGTTACCTACTACTCTGCCAACAGCAGCTCCGGGTGCTTGGATTGCATTGCCAGCTATTACATGATTTCAAATGGCACTGCACTACACCAATGAGATTGAAGGGTTTCAGGTCACAGCACAAAGAAAATGGACCGTCCTTGGGCGCATAAATGTGTGCTCAGATCTTTTGGATCTGCTCTATCAGGTACTATACAGACGGCACTAAAGAGCAAATTGCAATTATGTAGTAAATAAATCCAAACAGGAGCCTGGGACCTGATAAACCAGACATCCACATCCAACAGTCGGACAGAGAGATACACTCAATGGAAACACAAGCTGGAAGCTTCTCATGGACCTGGTAGGACAAAAAAGCATGCCTTCTATTTGAAAGTGTTGATGATGCTACATGTCTGCAATTACTTCAGAAATGTGTTTACAATCATGGCAATTTACTCTAGTGGCTGTGTTGCAGAAATAAACTGAATGCCCTTAACGAAAAGTGCAGTGTTTTGTTCCTTGTATTTAGAATGAGCACCAAAATGGATCTTAGGTTAGTGCAGGGTATGTAACAAATTACAACAAGGCTTCTAATTTATGCAGTGCCTTCAGAAAGTATTCACACACCCTTTAATTTCCCGCAATTTTGTCGTGTTACAGCCTGATGTCAAAGTGGAATTTTGTAGGTAGAACATTTTTAAAAAAATTTAAAAATGAAAAGCTGAAATGTCTTGAGTCATTAAGTATTCAACCCCTTTGTTATAACAAGCCTAAATAAGTTCATGTTTGGGGCAAATCCTAGGGAGTTTTTTAAGATAAAAACAAACAAACAGAATACAGCTATAATCACAGGCAAAATCCTAGAGGAAAACTTGGTTCAGTCTGCTTTCCAACAGCCACTGGGATACAAATTCACCTTCTAATAGGACAATAAGAGTTGATAACCAAGGCGACATTGGATGTTCCTGCGTGGCCTAGTTACAGTTTTGACTTAAATCGGCTTGGCAAGACTTGAAAATTGCAATGAAAATAGCAATGGTCAACAATCAACTTGACAATCACCTTGACAAAGCTAGAATAATTTTAAAAGAATAACGGGCAAATATTGTACAATCCAAAAAGACACACAGCTGTAATCGAGCGCCACCAAAGGTGCTTCTACAAAGTACTGGGTGTGAATACTTATAACATATATTTAATCCATTTGAACTCAGGCTGTGGAATGTGGAATTCATAATGGGTATGAATATGTTATGAAGTCACTGTAAATCTTGCCTAAGTTCCTGAGTCAGTTTAAATGTGGGGGTCTCGTCCACAGTTGAAACCACAATGCAGCTTTTTTTTTTTTTTTTTTTTACAACTGTATAGAAAGAGTTTGTTTACAATTAAATACAGCTAAGTAAATATAACATCAGATTTGTTTTATGTCTGTGGGTGCTAATCTTTCATTCAAAAACAATAAAAGGCTTACTTTAAGACCCACAACGAGTGCGATATATTATAGACGAGGCTTACAATAATTGTTTGGTTCTGTGGCTAAGTAAATACCCTTTTTTGTGGATAACGGACACTTTTTTTCTTGAAAACTCGGTGGAAAAAGTTCAAACCCACAGTTGTGTGATGTGCAGGCTATCTCTCCGCTATGTTGCTACACACATGTACATGGTGCAATAATATCAGACATGGTGATTATACAGTAAATTGGAGTATTATATCTACTGTGTATGTTGTATTACACTCGTTAGTAACTGTTAGTGTAATTGTTGAAAGATCAAGGACAGTATTTTATAGCAATGTCCATATTATTCATCCATTACAGTTCCCGGTTGAGAGGCCCTGGCGGAGAGCTTGGAGTTAAATCATGTGTATTCTTTTCCCGAGATGATTTAGAATGGAAGCACAAAGAGATAGATAAAGGCATCAAAATCTACATAATGTTCTGGGACTGATTTACATTTCAGGAGGATGCTGGAAAACCAGTCCATAGGATAGGATGCATACTGTATGCACTGCAGAGGCTGCATACCCATTAAAGTTTAGGTGAATTAAAATGTCCAGATGGTGCATTTCTTTCACTCATGAGAATGTAGCTAAAGTAAAAATAAAAAGTTATAATTTCGCATGTTTATGCAGATGGTAGAGAAAGAGTGGACACAGGTATCGAACCCCTCTCGCCAGGGTCATACTTACTATTAAGTGTGTGTTAAATCAGGTGTGCTGTCACTAGACCACAGACTCTGCACACAATACAGTTGTTTAACGAGCTGTTGTTCACCTACACTTACATCGTATCTTCTCATCATGTGAAAGTGAGGGGCATATAGAACGAATGCTAGTAAATGGCGGTAATATATCAAAGACAAATTCAACCAAAGAGGGAATGAAGGAGAGAGAAAGATAGTGACAGCAATAGGGTGGAGGGAGAGAGGGAGAAATGAATAGCATCCTGGGACCCTCGGCACAGTGATGGACTGTGCACAGATGCAATGTTCAGGCCCCCCAAAAAACTCTGCTCAAGGGCTCTATTCAATCTGTATCGCTGAAGCATTACAGATTACGTTATGTAAATGTATATGTAATTTCCAATTGAGCCAACATATGCAGTGTTTACCATGAATGCAGTCTCTGCTAACGTGGGAACATTGCCTTTAAATATACAGTACCAGTCAAAAGTTTGGTCACACCTACTCATTCCAGGGTTTTTCTTTATTTTTTACTATTTTCTACATTGTAGAATAATAGTGAAGACAACAAAACTATGAAATAACACATATGGAATCATGTAGTAACCTAAAAATATTAGATTTGAGATTTGAGATTCTTCAAAGTAGCCACACTTTGAGCTGTTCTTGCCATAATATGGACATGGTAATTTACCAAATAGGGCTATCTTCTGTATACCACCCTACCTTGTCACCACACAACTGATTGGCCATTCTAAATAAAAACATATTCCACACATATACAGTACTAGTGTATATGTATAGACCAGATTCAATTGAGAATAATATGATGGTGAGAAAATTAACAAGTGGTTGTCAAATTGTGAATGAGAGACTGATGAAATCTGTGCAGCCTGTGCAAGAAACAATATAGCACTTATTGGAGGACTGCTCAACACAGAATAGCCACATGTGCACACTCCCTTGGAAATTGTTTTTCTATTTTATTAAGATATGTTAAATTGTATTCTTCTTAATATAAAGTAGTATTAAATAATACAAAGGGAATTATAAGAAAATCTTATCTGCTAAATGAACTACTGTAGCCCACAGCCATATGACATAGCCATATCAGGGCCTAAGATAAGGACAACTTTCTCATCAGCCCAGCCAAGCAATTTATAAACTTGATCTCCACTATAAAAAGCATCTCGACATTATCTCACATTTATTTTAGACTAACCTTTAGTTTTCAACCGTGGAGATTTGTATAAAGATTGCTGTCTGTCTCTCCGACTTTTGCAACATTGTTTCAAAATTCAAATTCCCATCTCCAGTTGTCCCATAGTAATGAACGTGTCGGGAGTCGGGACGAGACAGACAGACAGGCAGCGTTTCTAAGCCAGTCGATATCATGAATCAGCTGGCATCATTTTTATAGATATATACAAAGATATGTCAATTGAAGTCATTGCACACGCAACAGAACATCAGAGAATATTTTGCAAATGTTTCATAAATAAAACAAAAACAATAACAAATGTGCTGGGGTCAAAAAATAATAAAATGTATGCATTGAGTTAAATTGTAATAAATGAATACCTATTAAATAATACATACAACTGATAAATTGGCATATGTTTGGAAATACACATAGGGAAAATACCATAAGTTCATATCATATTTGGGACAAATTGGCCGAATAAGGACAGCTGATCCAAAGGGTGGGCTTATTTTAGGCGAAGTGAGGGCCGCCCTTCGTGTGGAGCCGATGAGCAAAGTCTCATTGGCCCTATGTGGGCAGCCTAAATGGGGCCAATATTTTACCTGCGTTGGGTCCAGTGCAGTGGTTTAAAGCTACATATTCACTTGGTATCTAGGCTAGCACATGGCTTTCCTTTTTCTTTTTACATATACTATGCATGAGACACAGTATCTACTCCAGTGAACGTTCACGGAATAAATCAACGTTTGTCAGATGCTTTCACGCCTCAAAAAAGGTCTAATGTGAAGTTCATGCCAACTGTTGTGGAACTCCACATACGTACATGGTTAAATCCCAAATGAATGGGAAAGGAACGCACCATCTAATTCCATCACATTTCAGTCTCAGGAAATGACATCTGCATTGGAGTTCGGTCTCATTCAGAGGGTGTAAATAGCTCTTCTTTGAGCTCTACCACATTATTTCATGGTCTTTACACCTGAATGTTGGTTTTAGCACTCAACGGGAAGACATATTGGACCTGACTACCATCCGCAAAATTAATTATTCCCTTCTGTATTTTAATTAATGTAGTTTTCCATGACCTTGTGCCTAGTATGCTCTCTCTTTGCTTGGCTTAGGGACTTAGGGACATTAGCTGAATAAATAAAATCTATCACTATTAACCTCTCTCAAGGCCCCGTGGCAAAGAACCTGTTTGCTCTTGATCTCTAAGGACCTGGCCTCCATTAAAGAGGTGTTCAACATGCTTCATAGTCTCAGCAATGACTACATTAACTGCTAATTAGATGAATACCGATATGTTAATTTCAATAGAAATCTTCTGCAGCCAGACTGATATAATAACCAGACCTGGGTTTAAATACTATTTGAAATTGTTTGAAATGTTTAGCTTGCTTGGTGCAATTGAAGGAATTGAATAGTCTTACAAACTCTGCACATATGTTTCATCCCAATGATAGGCCTGCCACTTGTGTTGGAACAAAATGAACTACAAATCAAATCAAATGTTATTTGTCACATGCGCCAAATACAACAGACCTTACCATGAAATGCTTACTTACAAGCCATTAACCAACAGTGCAGTTCAAGGGTTATAACCACCCTGTAGCGACACTCTATGAAAAAAGGTGCTATCTAGAACCTAAAAAGTGTTCTTTGGTTGTCCCCATAGGAGAACCCTTTTGAATAACCCTTTTTGGTTCCAGGTAGAACCCTTTTGGTTCCAAATAGAACACTTTTGAATTCCACGTAGAACAATTTATACAGAGGGTTCTACATGGAACCCAAAAGATTTCTACCTGGATCCAAAAAGGGTTTTACCTGGAACTTAAAAGGATTCTCTTATTGGGACAGCCATAGAGCCCTTTAGGAACCCTTTTTTCGGAGTATATAGTTCTCTTTGCTATCCAGGATACTAATTCTGAATGTCTAGTAGGTCGTAACGTTAATTGTAAAGGACACTAGGAAACAAAGATGTATGTATTATAATTTATTTTTCAGGTTCATTTTTATTTTACCTGGTTTTAACTCACCTTTTGACAGTGAAATTGTAAAAACAAGCAAATAACTACTTTTCTCTTTCTTTGGGATTCATTGAAACAAGCATTACTACCGCGTCATTTGGTGCTAGCCAAAGTCACCATTCAGTGGGAATGGAAGCTTCTACCTTGGGACTGATCTAAATCTCCAAAACCGCCATATTTATTCTCCTTGGCTGCTATCCACAACACCCCCCCCTCCCAAAAAAGTCAGACCCCCACTTACTGAGAACTGAATCATCTCACATTTCCTCATGATCTTTGTGTCAAAATATGTATTTTTCATTAGTCAACACAGCTCCACCCTGTTCTCTTCCCAAGCGTTATGATGACACAAGACAAAAAATAACTGATAATAAAGCTCATGAAATAATCAAATTTCTCTTGGATCCATTTCATCTGTCTATTAAAGACTTTCTCAAACCAGACTGTTAATGGTGGGTCAGACATTGAATTAAAACAACCATTTCCTATTTTACCGTCCACAATCTGCTTGGTGGCTGGCTGTAGTAGGCCTATTATTTCACAATCAAAGAATGAGTTGTTGGGAAAAAATGTCCCTGGAACTTTGCGGTGGAGCTGACCTTTTAGCACTGACGCAGTTTCATCAAGAAGATGCAGAGGCTATAGGCCACGAAGTGCCTGCTTGGAGAAGCACAGAGCAATGGTGTAAATAAAACTAGGCCGCATTACACAGTGCATTACACACTGCAGCGTGAATCTATGCATTACACACTGCAGCCCCGAGCTCCAGCCTGTTGTGCTCTTGCTGTTCAATAACCAATGGCTGTGCTGTGTAGGGCTATGGTAGGGCTATGGTGGCAGTTCAGGAGGAGAGTCAAAGGTTTCTTCAGAAAATTCTTTTTGATTAGGCCTAGTCCTAAAAATGAACTATGTTCTGTTCAATTTCAGAAGGAGATTGTGAAGATGAGACTTTGATAGCTTCCTACTGTATTTATCAGAGTTATTGACCTCACAATAAGCCAGATTCAGGTAAATTACTTCGTAATGACGCCAGAGAGGATGGCTGCAGTTTCAAACGTACTATTTTGTTTGTTTTTTCACATTTTTTGTAACATATTTTGGACATAATGTTGCTGCTACCATCTCTTATGATCGAAAAGAGCTTCTGGAAATCAGAACAGCGTTTACTCACCTTGGACTGTACGAAGAATTTCTCTTTAATGACTCGGACGAGAGGGATTTACTCCAGACACCCGAACAGGCCCTCATCCCAAACATTCGCAGGAGAAAGAGACAGAAAAGATATCGCGGAATGAGATTTGGGTGCCTTGTGCGGATCCGCCGACGAGAGGCTAATCTACCCTTGCCATCTGTACTACTGGCCAAAGCACAATCGGTGGTAAATAAATTGGATGAGCTAAATGCACATATAGTTGAAGTCGGAAGTTTACATACACCTTAGCCAAATGCATTTAAACTCAGTTTTTCACAATTCCTGACATTTAATCTGTCAGAATAATAGTAGAGAGAATTATTTATTTCAGCTTTTATTTCTTTCATCACATTCCCAGTGGGTCAGAAGTTTACATACACTCAATTAGTATTTGGTAGCATTGCCTTTAAATTGTTCAAATTGGGTCAAACGTTTTGGCTTGCTTTCCACAAGTTTTTTACAACAAGCGGCCTTTCAGGTTATGTGGATATAGATACTTTTGTACCTGCTTCCTCCAGCATCTTCAAAAGGTCCTTTGCTGTTGTTCTGGGATTGATTTGCACTTTTCACGCCAATGTACGTTCATCTCTAGGAGACAGAACACGTCTCCTTCCTGAGCTGCGTGGTCCCAAGGTGTTTATACTTCGGGCTTTCACACCCTGGCTGGCTCGAGAGGTATTCCAGGCTCGGCGGCTTCCACTGGATCATCGGGCTCCCCTTCTGCTGCGGGATCGACAGGCGTCTTGCCTCAGCTGGATCGCCAGGCTCTCACGCTCCTGCCGGTTTGTCGGGTTTTCACGCCCCAACCGGCTTGCCCAGCGCCCATGTCCCGGCCAGCGCCCATGTCCCGGCCAGCGCCCATGTCCCGGCCAGCGCCAATGTCCCGGCCAGCGCCCATGTCCCGGCCAGCGCCCATGTCCCGGCCAGCGCCCATGTCCCGGCCAGCGCCCATGTCCCGGCCAGCGCCAATGTCCCGGCCAGCGCCCATGTCCCGGCCAGCGCCCATGTCCCGGCCAGCGCCCATGTCCCGGCCAGCGCCAATGTTTCTGACGCTGTTCCTGTCTTTTCTCTGTCAGTTGTTTATTAAATGCTTACTCCCCGTACCTGCTTCGTCCCTTCGACCAATAATGTTAATGAAGAGTAACACATACCAGTCCAATAATGTTAATGAACAGTAACACATACCAGTGTTTAAAATAGGAAAAAAATTATCATTAGGAATTCTTCATCATCAATTATCATGTCAATAGTTTCACAACCTTGAAAAGTGTTTTTCAAGGTGTACATTTTTATTAACCAGTTCAATAACATTTAATATGAATGTCAGAATTAATTAACATAGGGAGCAATAACTCATTAACCTGTTTATTTATTGTGTGTGTGCGTGCCTGTGTGGCCTATCAGTGGGAAAGCTGGGGGTGTTTCTTGAGTTGATAAGTTTCTTGAAGTTTTGTTGACAGGGCAACTAGAAGGTCATGCTGGCTGTCCAGTTTGTTTCTGCTTTTAGTTTTCAACACTGCTATAGCAGAAAAGCCACTTCCACACAGATAGGTAGTTCTGAACTGTAGCTTGATTCTGATTGCATGACAGACGAGTAGAGGATACTCTCCCATTACGCTGCTCCAGAACTTTGGCAGTGTCATTTCCGGGAAGCGCATGCTCAGTCCGCAATCAAACGATAGCTCCATCAGCAGAGCCTCTTCATTGCTTGGCAACATGACGCTTCCCATCTCCACTTGAAAGGGGTCCGGTATCCAGTCGTCTTGTCTCCTGTTCTCCTCCGGGAGCAGCTTGACAAGATGCTGTTTAACAGGTTTTTTCAGTGTGCTGCTGTGCGCTTTGTTGATCAGATTCTGAATCTCAAAATCAGCATTGGGAAACATGTCAGTCCTCCCGTTAGAAACATGATTTGCCCAAACGGTAAGCGTCATCTTGAAGGCATCCACTTTGTCCCTCTGTTCAAATCGATTATGCCACCTCCCTTGCATTGACACATTGAGAGAATTCAGAAGATCAAACCTATCCGCCAGGTAGGCAACTTCCGTGAACCATTCCTCACAATCGAAATGTTCGGGCAGAGATTACTTGTTTTCCGAAAGAAACGCAGCAATCTCCATTCGAAGCTCATGAAAGTGACACAACA
This sequence comes from Oncorhynchus masou masou, assembly GCF_036934945.1. Taxonomy (NCBI): domain Eukaryota; kingdom Metazoa; phylum Chordata; class Actinopteri; order Salmoniformes; family Salmonidae; genus Oncorhynchus; species Oncorhynchus masou. Next base: position 44,283,208 of record NC_088216.1, on the reverse strand, counting down.
CTTTGCCCCTGGAAAGCCAGCGAACCTATGCATGATAAAGCACATGCTGGTGCTTGCTCCTCATATCCCTGCAGAAGGCCTGGAAACACCTGCTTTTCGTGGAACTCTCTTTGATATAGTTGACACACTTGATCACATCCTGGCGTGGAGCTCGAGCACCATATCCTTCGCTGCCAATGACTCCCTGTGTAGGAAGCAGTGGTTCCAAGGCGCACTCGGTGCTCTATCCAGGATCCGCTTTACTACCCGGGAGTGCTTCCCCGTCATGGCAGCTGACCCATCAGTGACACACCGACGCACCCACCCCAGGCCAGTCCCACGGAGCCCAGGTACATATCCACTGTGTTAAAGACAAGGCTCTGCAGATTTGGTGTATGACATAGACCATTAGAATGGCATGGTTAGCCACATCCGTGGATTCATCAAGCTGCAGTGCGTAATGGCCAATTGCAATAATGCTCTCTAATGTCTGGCGCATTATGTCCTCAGACATGTCCTGGATTCTCCTCCTCGTGGTGTCATTTGATAGGGGTGGTTTTAAGTTTGTTGGTGCCTGACTCTCCCAAGATTTCTGTTATGTTCTGTTAATTACTACAATTTCAATGCACATATCAATCGCAGCAGGGAGTATGTGATTATCTGCTGCTGTTGTGGGCTTTTTTGCACATAGCAATGCGCTGGGCCACAAGGTATAATGCCTTTTCATGCATGCCTTGTTCAATGAATCTTGTGAGGCTTACTATTATTGAAATTCCCTTTTGAAAAAGTCAGGTGTTTTATCTTTGTGGCTTGGATGCTTGGTGCCCAGATGACGTTTCATTTTGGAGTGTTTCATGCTCTCATTAGCTAACAGCTCGTGGCACACTACGGTCTACTCACCCTGTCTGTCTTCTATATATGGGTGTGTTCGTAAATTCACAAGTTATTCTGCGCTCTAGCACACAGACGAGAGTGCTCTGAAATCTGAGTAGATAGCCAGAGCGAATTTACGAATGCACCATATTTGATGAAGTCGGGGTCGTATTTTCTCTTCTTGACAGGGACCAGGCTGTCTGCCTTGTTGTTGACATTGGAAGCAGCAGTATATGAAGAGGGAGCTGCACGTTTTAAAAACTTGTCCATGATTTTAGTCTGACAGCTAGCCTACATGAGTTAAAGGACAGCTAACTATCCACATGTGCAATAACTGCAGAACAAATCTGCATAGTTAGCTGTCAATCAAGCTAGCGGTCAGAAGAAGATCTGTATTATCTGATTGGACCTGTCACATTTAAAACTAAACAATGTTGCAGAATAACATTTGTATTGGATCTGTGTGTGTGTGTGTGTGTGTGTGTGTGTGTGTGTGTGTGTGTGTGTGTGTGTGTGTGTGTGTGTGTGTGTGTGTGTGTGTGTGTGTGTGTGTGTGCGTGTGCGTGTGTGTGTGCGTGTGTGTGCGTGTGTGTGTGTCGAGAAATCTGTCATTTCATTGGATCAGTGTGTTTGTGTGGGGGACGAGAACGTTATTGTATTGGTCAACGAGCACGTGTAAAGTCAATAACAATAAGGGGTGCGGCAGTATCCCTTCAAAATAATGTTTATTGTATTTATTTTACTTGCACCCTCGACCCCTTAAAATCGTCCTGTCGCGACCCCCCAGTTGAGAATCACTGCTGCAGACCACACTATCTACCTATATTTTTCGTACCTGTTTACATACCACCACAGACCAATGCTGGCATTAAGACCGCACTCAATGAGCTGTATACCACCATAAGCAAACAGGAAAACACTCATCCTGAGGCTGTGCTCCAAGTGGCCAGGGACTTTAATGCAGGGAAACTTAAATCTGTTTTACCTCATTTCTATCAGCATGTTACATGTGCAACCAGAGGGGGGAAAAACTTTAGACCACCTTTACTCCACACACAGAGATGTGTACAAAGCTCTCCCTCGCTCTCCATTTGGAAAATCTGACCATAATTCTAACCTCCTGATTCCTGCTTACAAGCAAACATTAAAGCAGGAAGCACCAGTGACTCGGTCCATAAAAAAGTGATCAGATGAAGCAGATGCTAAGCTACAGGACTGTTTTTCTAGCACAGACTGAAATATGTTCCGAGATTCTTCCGATGGCATTGAGGAGTACATCACATCAGTCACTGGCTTCATCAATAAGTGCCGCTCTGAGCTAAAGGGTAGAGCTTCCGCTTTCAAGGAGAGTTGGCCTACCTGTTTGACAGATGAATTTAGGCTATAGGCCGCTATATCCATAGATGTGTCGGTCAATTCATCCACTCTTTTAATAGCCTACCTTCGTGTCAGTGAAGGGCTGTTAAGTTCAAACCAAGGCTCGAATTGAGGGGGTATGAGAGGGTATGCCATAGGCCTACCTTTTTTTTAATGAACATGGCAAAAAGCACAGGCCTACCCTTGTTAGTTTAAGTTTTTAAGAAAATAAAACTAATATGATTATATAAAGTGATCTATAACAGCACTTTGGTCTGTGATGCTTTATGTATTTTACTGTATTTTATAGCATCTATTGCATCTTGTCTATGCCACTCGTCTATGCCACTCTCATATATTTATATGTATATATTCTTATCCCATTCCTTTACTTAGATTTGTGTGTATTAGGTAGTTGTTGTGGAATTGTTAGATTAGATGTTAGATATTGCTGCACAAGCATTTCGCTACATTCGTAATAACATCTGCTAACCATGTGTATGGGACCAATAACACTTTATTTGATTTTGATTTGCTTGAAACAAGCTGTAAAATACCCTGGAAAGACATGAAGCTGATGCATATGGGGCTGCGCACAATTGGCCCAGCGTCGTCCGGGTTAAGGGAGGGTTTAGCCGGGGTAGGCCGTCAATGTAAATAAGAATTGGTTCTTAATTGACTTGCCCATTTAAATAAAGATTTAATTGTTTTTTTTAAATGTATACATATATATATATATATATATTTTTTTTAAGTGATTGGTTCATTTCTTTGACATTCAGAGGCTGATTTTGCTTGGCATGTACATTATTCTAATTCTGTCACTATCAATAGAATAAGCTATTCACTTTCTGTACAATAGAAGATGCTTAAACCCAGACAGCTTTTAGGGAAACACTTGTGACCTTCTCTCATTGGGTTAAACCACGGAAGAAGAGTACCCAGCAGATAAAGCTGACATTTTTCTGCGTCGGTAGGTCTACTTTATCTGGGTTGGAAAAGCAGGCCTAAATGTTGAAGTACCATGCTCAGATTCATAATGATGTCTCAGACACAGATTTGGCATTGGAGAAATATGATGAACACATAGGCATATCTTTCTGTCCATACTTAGCCTGTAATTCTTAGCCTGTAATTTAGGTCATTTGTGTGGTATTAACAAAAATATTCCGCTAATATGTTAAATTACATAGAATTGCATAAAATGTTTATAAAAAGGCCATTTTTTCTCGGACCTGCAAATACGATGATAGATTAATGCAATGATTTTACTATAAAGGAGATCTTTACACCCCTACTCTTGTCCATTGTGGTCTGCAAACCCACAACCTTCTGGCTCGCAGCCCTGTGCGCTATTAAAGTACCATGTAATGCTTACAGGACCGAGAACAGTTTCTAAAACTGCATATCTAAGGCTCTGGTTTGTCCCAGAAGTGAGGGTAAATGGTAGACATATTCTCTGCTATCCACTTTGTTTAAATTATTATTTTGGGTATAGGGGAGGCTTTAGGTAAAATATATTTTGCTGAAGAGAGGGCCATCCATTTTCATTTCAGAGAGGCCTGATTTTCTCCATGTAACCCCTATTATAAATAACATTCACTCCCCCAGAGAAATAATTGTTTTTCAGGTTCCTTTTCAGGTTGTAGCTGTCAATAGGATATTCTGTACACTGCCGAAAGAACATCTTTCCAAACGGCTCAGTGTCAAAAATAGCAATGCCTCTCAGCCATCTTTACAACCAGCACTAATATAGTTGGGCAATGACCGTGAAAAAAAAACTTTTATTCAAACTGGTTACGTTTTCAGACCTAGTGTAAATCTTACCTTTGTCCACTTCCTCTGATTACAATTTTACGAGTCATTTTCTAACACCATCTTAAATAGTGATGGCTGTCGTGGTGTAAAAGAGAGAGGGCACTCTGAGTGAAAATATTGAGTTGCTCATTTTCTATTTAACTCAGAGAATTGATCCATCCATTGAGCTGCTGGAATGCTCACTTATCTCAACTTTATTGTCTGCTGGAGCAGAGCCAAAGAAAAGAGAATTGTTCTCTTATCAGTACTGTCACAATATAGGTCAAGGATTCTCACTGTGTTCATTTGACTGGTTAGGAAACAATCCGATCTGTGGCCATAGGAAAATGTCTTTCCTACTGTCATTTGAGCTCTGTCTGCTATGAGAAACTCAGGAACTCTGTAGGGTTGTAACGCTCCGGGTGTCGTAGGTGTGGAGTCAGACGCAGGAAACAGAGAGTGCAATGCTGTGCTCTTTAAAGCACAAACGCAACCCAGGGTGCTCACAATCAAACTACCCCAAACACGGGGGAAGAAACTAGTACAACCAAAATACACGACCAGGAACAAACACGTTCCTCTACTATAGAACCGAAGGTCACAATAATTAATCCCGCACAAAGAAACAGGCGGGCCGGCTGTCTAATAAAGCCCAACTAATCATTCACAAACAGGTGCTAACAATAAACATACAAGGAGGGGGAGGAAAGACAATCAGTGGCAGCTAATAGGCCGGTGACGACGACCGCCGAGCGCCACCCGACCGGGAAGGGAAACCACCCTCGGTCAGACTCGTGACAAGGGCGATGCACTTAAGGACCTACGGGCTTGGTGTCGTGAGGATCTCCCCTCCCTGCTCATTATAAATAAATGACATACTTTTTGATATATATTTTTTACAATATTGGAGACTGACAGTGCTCCACATCTACCGTACCAAACCCTCTTTCGAGGTTGTTTTCAAAAATGGAAGTTATGTTTTCACCTCTGCAGTTTTCATCTATGACGTTTCCCAGACAGCTATAGCCTACTACTACTACTGTACATCACTGAGCCAGTGTTTCACAGAATACACATCTGGTTGTGATGACAGGATATTTAGCTAGATTCCCTGCTTTAGCATGAGACGCAACATATGAAGGCCTTTTACTTGTCTGTCTGCTTAAACCTACTTACTGCATTCGAAAGTTGTATGCAATAGTTAAGCATTGTGTCACTCATAAAGTTTACGTCTGCCTTTGTCAAATCTAACGTGCCTGGTAGTGACATGGATCGACCTGTGGTGACCTCAAACGGACTCAACCCTGTGGTTTTGTTATGTGTTGCCCGTATACAGCACCCGATGTCACAGGAAGGCCAAAAAGATCATCAAGGACAACAACCACCCGAGCCACTGCCTGTTCACCCTGCCATCATCCAGAAGGCGAGGTCAGTACAGGTGCATCAAAGCTGGGACCGAGAGACTGAAAAACAGCTTCTATCTCAAGGCCATCAGACTTTTAAACAGTCATCGCTAACATAGAGAGACTGCTGCCAGCATACAGACTCAAATCTCTGGCCACTTTAATAAATGGACTTAATAAAGGTATCACTAGTCACTTTAAATAATGCCACTTTAATCATGTTTACAAATCCTACATTACTCATCTCATATGTATATACTGTTCTATACCATCTACTGCATCTTGCCTATGCCGCACGGCCATCGCTCATCCATATATTTATACAGTTGAAGTCAGAAGTTTACATACATCTTAGCCAAATACATTAAAACTCAGTTTTTCACAATTCCTGACATTTAATCCCGGAAAAAATACCCTGTCTTAAGGATCACCACTTTATTTTAAGAATGTGAAATATCAGAATAATTGTAGAGAGAATGATTTATTTCAGCTTTTATTTCTGTCATCACATTCCCAGTGTAAGGAAATCTGCGTGTAGCTGGTGTATAGGAGTCAGGCGCAGGACAGCAGATATGAGTAAATAAACGTATTTTACTCAACATATAATAAATGCAATACAAAAACAGAGTCCACAATAACGGAACTTCCTACATAGAAACAATCACTCATAAACAAACATGGGGAAACAGAGGGTTAAATAATGAACAGCTAATTGGCGGATTGAAACCAGGTGTGTAAGACAAAGACAAAACAAATGGAAAATGAAAAGTGGATTGGCGATGGCTAGAAGGCCGGTGATGTCGACCGCCAAACGCCGCCTGAACAAAGAAAGGGACCAACTTCGGCGGAAGTCGTGACACCCAGTGGGTCAGAAGTTTACATACTGTCATGCCCTGGTCGAAGTATATTGTGTTTGTCTTTATTTATTTGGTCAGGCCAGGGTGTGACATGGGTTTATTGTGGTGTGTTTTGTCTTGGGGTTTTGTTAGGTATTGGTTGTGTGGCTTAGTGGGGATATCTAGCATAGTCTATGGCTGTCTGGAGTGGTTCTCAATCAGAGGCAGGTGTTTATCGTTGTCTCTGATTGGGAACCATATTTAGGCAGCCATATTCTTTGAGTATTTCGTGGGGGATTGTTCCTGTCTCTGTGTTTACCAGATAGGCTGTATAGGTTTTCACGTTCGTTCTTTGTTTTGTTCGTTATTTCACGTCTAGTTCATTTATTAAAGAATATGAATAACCATCACGCTGCATTTTGGTCCGCTTCTCCTTCGACAGACAAGAACCGTTACAGAATCACCCACCACAACAGGACCAAGCGGCGTGGTAACAGGCAACAGCAACATCAGGAGCAACAAAGAGAGGAATGGACATGGGAGGACAAATTGTACGGAGAAGGACCCTGGGATCAGCCTGGAGAATATCGCCACCCCAAAGAAGAACTGGAGGCGGTGAAAGCTGAGAGGCGCTGGTATGAGGAGGCAGCACGGCGACGCGGATGGAAGCCTGAGAGTCAGCCCCAAAAATGTCTTGGGGGGGGGGGGGAGGCTCACAGGGAGTATGGCGACACTAGGTAGGAGACCTACGCCAACTTCACGTGGTTACCGGGGGGCTAGAGAGACCGGGCAGGCACCGTGTTATGCTGTGGTGCGCACGGTGTCTCCAGTGCGGGTGCATAGCCTGGTGCGGTATATTCCAGCTCCGCGTATCGGCCGGGCTAGATTGAGCGTCGAGCCAAATGCCATGAAGCCGGCTCTACGCATCTGGTCCCCAGTGCGTCTCCTTGGGCCGGCTTACATGGCACCAGCCTTGCGCACGGTGTCCCCGGTTCGCCTGCATAGCCCAATGCGGGCTATTCCACCTCGCCGCACTGGTAGAGCGACCGGGAGTATTCAACCGTGCTGAGCTTCCCATTAGTGCTGAGCATCCCCTCGGTGCCAGAGCTCCCAGTCTGCAAGAAGCTGCCAAAGCTGCCAGTCTGCATGGAGCAGCCAGAGCCGCCAGTCAGCATGGAGCAGCCAGAGCCGCCAGTCAGCATGGAGCAGCCAGAGCCGCCAGTCAGCATGGAGCAGCCAGAGCCGCCAGTCAGCATGGAGCAGCCAGAGCCGCCAGTCAGCATGGAGCAGCCAGAGCCGCCAGTCAGCATGGAGCAGCCAGAGCCGCCAGTCAGCATGGAGCAGCCAGAGCTGACAGTCAGCATGGAGCAGCCAGAGCCGTCAGTCTGCCAGGATCCGCCAGTCAGCCAGACTCTTCCAGATCCGCCAGTCAGCCAGACTCTTCCAGATCCGCCAGTCAGCCAGACTCTTCCAGATCCGCCAGTCAGCCAGACTCTTCCAGATCCGCCAGTCAGCCAGACTCTTCCAGATCCGCCAGTCAGCCAGACTCTTCCAGATCCGCCAGTCAGCCAGACTCTTCCAGATCCGCCAGTCAGCCAGACTCTTCCAGATCCGCCAGTCAGCCAGACTCTTCCAGATCTGCCAGTCAGCCAGACTCTTCCAGATCTGGCAGTCAACCAGACTCTTCCAGATCCGCCAGTCAGCCAGGATCTGCCAGAACCGCCAGCCAGCCAGGATCTGCCAGATCCAACTACCTGCCTGAGCTTCCACTCAGTGCTGAGCTTCCTCTCAGTGGTGGGCTTCCTCTCAGTGCTGAGCTTCCCCTCAGTCCCGAGCTACCCCTCAGTCCCGAGCTGCTTCAGCTCCGAGCTGCCCCTCAGTCCAGTGGGGTTCTGGGTGAGGACTACTAGGCCATGGTCGGCGGCGAGGGTGGACTATCCAAGGATGCGAGGAGGAGGAACTAAGACATTGACAGAGTGGGGTCCACGTCCTGCGCCGGAGCCGCCACCATGGACAGACGCCCACCCGGACCCTCCCCTATGGTTTTGGTGTGCGTCCGGGAGTCCGCACCTTAGGGGGGTTCTGTCACGCCCTGGTCGAAGTATATTGTGTTTGTCTTTATTTATTCGGTCAGGCCAGGGTGTGACATGGGTTTATTGTGGTGTGTTTTGTCTTGGGGTTTTGTTAGATATTGGGTGTGTGGCTTAGTGGAGATATCTAGCATAGTCTATGACTGTCTGGAGTGGTTCTCAATCAGAGGCAGGTGTTTATCGTTGTCTCTGATTGGGAACCATATTTAGGCAGCCATATTCTTTGAGTATTTCGTGGGTGATTGTTCCTGTCTCTGTGTTTGTGTTCACCAGATAGGCTGTATAGGTTTTCACGTTCGTTCTTTGTTTTGTTCGTTATTTCATGTCTAGCTCATTTATTAAAGAACATGAATAACCACCACGCTGCATTTTGGTCCGTTTCTCCTTCGACAGATGAGAACCGTTACACATACACTCAATTAGTATTTGGTTGCATTGCCTTTAAATTGTTCAACTTGGGTCAAACTTTTCGGGTAGCCTTCCACAAGCTTCCCACAATAAGTTGGGTGAATTTTGGCCTATTCCTCCTGACAGCTGGTGTAACGGAGTCATGTTTGTAGGCCGCCTTGCTCGCACACATTTTTTCAGTTCTGCCCACAAATTTTCTATAGGATTGAGGTCAGGGCTTTGTGATGGACACTCCAATACCTTGACTTTGTTGTCCTTAGGCCATTTTGCCCCAACTTTGGAAGTATGCTTGGGGTCATTGTCCATTTGGAAGAACCATTTGCGACCAAGCTTTAACTTCCTGACTGATGTCTTGAGATGTTGCTTCAATATTATTATTTTCCATTATTTTCCATCCTCATGGTGCATCTATTTTGTGAAGTGCACCAGTCCCTCCTGCAGCAAAGCACCCACACAACATGATGCTGCCACCCCCATACTTCCCGGTTGGGATGGTGTTCTTCGGCTTACAAGCCTCCCCATTTTTTCTCCAAACACAACGATGGTCATTATGGCCAAACAGTTCTATTTTTGCTTTAATCAGACCAGAGGACATTTCTCCAAAATGTACAATCTTTGTCCCTATGTGAGTTGCAAACCACAGTCTGGCTTTTTTATGGCGGTTTTGGAGCATTGGCTTCTTCCTTGCTGAGCGGCCTTTCAGGTTATGTGGAAATAGGACTCGTTTTACTGTGGACATAGATACTTTTGTACCTGTTTCCTCAGCATCTTCACAAGGTCCTTTGCTGTTGCTCTGGGATTGATTTGCACTTTTCACACTGAAGTACGTTCATCTCTAGGAGACAGAACGCGTCTCCTTCCTGAGCCGTATGATGGCTGAGTGGTCCCATGGGGTTTATACTTGCGTATTATTGTTTGTACAGATGAACGTGGTACCTTCAGGCGTTTGTAAATTGCTCCCAATGATGAACTAGACTTGTGGAGGTCTCCAATTATTTGTTCTGAGGTTTTGACTGATTTCTTTTGATTTTCCCATGATGTCAAGCAAAGAAGCACTGAGTTTGAAGGTAGGCCTTGAAATACATCCACAGGTACAACACCAATTGACTCAAATTATGTCAATAAGCCTATCAGAAGCTTCTAATGCCATGACATAATTTTCTGGAATTTTCCAAGCTGTTTAAAGGCACAGTCAACTTAGCGTACGTAAACTTCTGACCCACTGGAATTGAGATACAATGGATTATAGCTGAAATAATCTTGTTGGTCAAGACCAATTGTTCCAGGTCATGGCACCAAGTGTTAGCAGTTGATGTTATTCATCAATAACACAGACCCCAAAGCAAATCAGGGGGAGAAAAATATATTCATTCAAAGAGAACAAATCATAGTTGTTATGCTGGAAAGTAGATGGTAGATGTTCATTCTTCACTGTCCTCAGTGTTTTCTCCTCTGAACAAAGAGACAGGATGTAGTTTATAAGTCCTTGCAATAAAACCGTTCCAATGGCAAATAACAAGTATCCCGTTTCAGGCTCAATGTACAGACAATTCAGACCAATGAGAACTTCCACATGTAGCTTTGAGTCCTGGACTGAAATCCCCCCCCGTGTCTCTGACCCATTAATCTTCAGAAAAACAGCTTTTTCCATTGATTATTATTTCCCTCTTGACCTTTAATCCTCTGCGTTGTGTATTTATCTTAAAATATTTTTACAGTACCTCAAGGACATACACACAACATTCACTGAGAGTACAAAACATTAGGAATAACTTCCTAATATTGAGTTGAACTCCCTTTTACCCTCAGAACAGTCTCAAGTTGTTGGGGAATGGACTACAAGGTGTCGAAAGCATTCCACAGGGACTCCAATTCTTCCCACAGTTGTGTCAAGTTGGCTGGATGTCGTTTGGGTGGTGGACCATTTTTGATACATACAGGAAACTGTTGAGCGTGAACTGCACCCAGCAGTGGGTTGCTGGTGATGTCTGGTGAGGACCTGCCTCACAACAGGCCTACAAGCCCTCAGTCCAGCCTCTCTCAGCCTGCGGACAGTCTGAGCGCTGATGGAGGGATTGTGCATTCCTGGTGTAACTCGGGCAGTTGTTGTTGCCATCCTGTACCTGTCCCTCAGGTGTGATGTTCGGATGTACCGATCCTGTGCAGGTGTTGTTACACGTGGTCTGCCACAGCGAGGCCGATCAGCTGTTTGTTCTGTCTCCATGTAGCTCTGTCTTATGAAGAGCAGAAATCTCAACTAGCAAGCAAGTCGCAGCAATGAAGAATTGATTGTGTGCGCATTCACGCGAAGGGGGGGTAATTCTGGCAGGGGGAAATTTTCTGCACAACACCAGTGTTAGCTAGCTAGCTAACGTTAGCTACTGTAGCTAGCAACCGTACTTAATCTAACTTTAAAGTTACCATTACAACTCTATCAAATTGATTTAACATAATTGTATTTTAATCTAATCTGTGCGATAGTTTGCTAGCCAGCTACCACATTAGATTAATTTGCAGCTATAGCTAAACTAACGCGTTACTGTTAGCTTTAGGCAACCGATGGCACGGTAACTTTAGCTAGCTAGCTACAGTAAATTATATAACGTTAGCTATATTTTAATGTTAATATTATTCAGCATTTACAAATATGTCGCTAGTTAAATTCAGTGACAATTAGATGTAATAATAGTAGATAATTACCAAATGTGACAATTAATAGCTTCTTCTGCTTCAACGAGTAGCTAACATTACTGGCAACACAGGCAAACCAACGGTCAAATAATTCTGCTCAATGGCAGTATTAATCTGAAAATGTTTGTACCCCCTCTCCTTGAATTGTCTTTGCATCTCAGCCATATTTCTGTCGAAATCTGATTGTTTTTTTCAAATTCTTTTGATTCAAAAGAATTGGCTGTACGGCAAACTGTTTTTCAAGGGAAGCGGGTGACAGCTATCAGCCCTCAACAAACTGTTAGGATCAGTAGGTTCCCTGTAAAGATCAGTGTATAGAACATTATCCTCACACAAAGTCATAAGATCAAGGAAACTGATTTGACGTGTGTCAGATTGCATAGTCAATCTCAGGTGCTCAGAACAAGAGTTAAGAAAAGCATGGAATGCCTCGAGCTGTGTTGCATCACCCCTCCATGGAACAAATCATAATGTTAGGCAAGAATTTATTTTTGAAAGGATTGAGAACTGACTGTTTCTCCATGTAACCCACATGCAAATTAGCATAGTTAGGAGCCATAGGGGATCCCATAGCAGTACCCTTCATCTGAATAAAGAAATAATTTAGAAACTTGAAATAGTTGTGTGTGAGTACTATTTCAGGCAATGTTATAATAAACATGCACTGGAAGGTAGTTCATTAGGGTCATGTTGCAGAAGAAAATGTTCCATGGCTTCAATACCGCCCTCATGTGGAATATAGTCAAGCACACACCTGGTCCGATCTTTCTTTCGATCTCCTGTCAGGTGGTCCATCTTCCCAGTGGCCGACATGGTTGCTGTATGGAGAGAACATTGACAGTGGAGAGAACATTGACAGTGGAGAGAACATTGACAGTGGAGAGAACATTGACAGTGGAGAGAACATTGACGTCTCGTTTGTTATGCCACTTTACTGCCAGCTGTTGACCATTCTTCTTGAACTCCACCTCCCCCTTTGCATCTTCCTGCTTCCGATGCCGGAATCCCCTTACTGTTAGTCTGGACTGTGCCATAGGCCCCTGTGCTGTTGGAGAGAAGATGCTGGAATAATGTTGGACTGCTGTATCAATTGTCCACGTGGCCCTTCCCGAGATGAGGAGCCAGAATGGGTCATTACCACAAAACTGGACACACCAAGCTTCTCATAACGTTGGATGTCAGTGGTGGACCCTGTGTAGACCGTAATGTCCTGGACAAATTCTTCACATCGCACATAACAAAGAACTAGACCCTAGCTACTCCATCTAGCCACAATGGTAGAAACGTAAACAAATCATCTGTGGCGACAAATTAACAGTATCTGTCATGCCCTGACCTGAGTATCCTTTGTTTTCTTTATATATTTTGGTTAGGTCAGGGTGTGACATGGGTGATGTATGTGTTTCTGTACTGTCTAGGGTTTTTTGTAGGTTTATGGGGTTGTTTACCATCTAGGTGTTTATGTATGTCTATGATTGCCTAGATTGGTTCTCAATTAGAGGCAGCTGTTTATCGTTGTCTCTGATTGGGAACCATATTTAGGCAGCCATCTTCTTTGGGTATTTCGTGGGTTATTGTCTATGTGATGTTGCATGTTTGCACTCAGTATTTATAGCTGTCACGTTCGTTTTGATATTTTGTTTGTTTAGTGTACTTTGTGTTTGTTTTCATCTATCATTAAAAGGATGTATTCACATCACGCTGCGCTTTGGTCTCCTCACTACGACAATCGTGACAGTATCATAGCACCGGCACGTGCCACTTGTATCAATAAATCACTAAAATAAACTGGTTTGTGTGGTAATCATTTCTTTATTTACTCTTATATTTATATGTTTACAAGTACTGTTGACAAATCATGCATTCTGGTTCTTCCATAGATTGTAATGGACAAATATGATATGCGCATATGAACTTTGCATTGATTATGATGAGCTAATGCTAAGCTATTTGCCGGCTATATGTGGTTTCCCTATCTCCAAAATAAGCCCAATGCGTTTCTGTGGGCACATTTTTGGACCTAAGCTTGTCGCCTGCCTTACTGACTTTGGGACAACATTAGGGCGGAGATATTAGCATCTCGTCATTATATACAGATCTCTGGTGTCACGTAAACGTTTGTCAGAGCAATGAGGTAAAGGGATGGTTCACTCGTCTTTTGAGTAAACTTCCGGGAAGCAAATTATGTAGTTGACACACCCCCTTCGCCTTCAACATGCATACTGCAAACAGACCCAACTCATCTTGTCACCTAGTCTCATCTTCGGTTTATGCGGAAAAGCATAAAAGCGTTGTGATAAATAGTAATTGCTGTTACATAATTCAAATGATGGTTTCTGTCAGCCAGGAGATAGCTAAATATGATCCCTTGTGTTAGCTCTCTCTTTCCTCAGACAAAGAGAATTGCTACTTCTGTAAATGTCGGAACATCTGCATCCAAAATTACACCGCTCACATTGAGGACATAAAGTTGTAAAACTGTTGGTGCAAAATGTTTCTGTGAAGGAACAGTATGGCCAGCTCAAACGCTGATGGTTGTGTCAATTGTAACTATAGATTCTAATGAAGTGTTCCAATCACACCAGTTTCAGCGTACGCTTTAGGGACCACTATATGTTGGAGAGCCTTGGTTGAGTGCGAAGTGTAGTTGGTCTTAATAGATTGTTCCCACATGTCCAAAATGACATTCATGTCTGTCCCAATAACCAGATGGAATTCAGTTCATTCTAACAATATGCTGTTCAGAGAATCAAAAAAGTAGGATCATATGAATTTGGAGCATACACATTAATAAAGGCAATTTTCTTTCCATTATGGATACATTTAAGGAAAGTGATTCTGCCTTCTTGGTCTTTGCCTTTACCCAAGATGATCATTTTGAGTTTCTAATGTATCATTATGATTACACCTTCATTTTGTTTGGAGCTGATGAAAAAGCAGGCAGTTGTACACATTGTTCTCTATTCTATTTGTCCTTTTGTAGCAGGTGTGTTTCTTGGAGCATTGCTATATCAACACGATTTCTAGCTAGGATATCAAGACAACTGGAACGTTTGGAATTCCAAGAGAGAATGGCAAGCGTTGCCATTGTTTTAAAATGTATTATTTCTTAATGTAATGGTTATCTTTAGTGTTGATAAGCCCATGGATGTGGAACAAAAAAGCAGGACCGACAGGGAAACGCACCCATTGTGCGTTCCCCACCCAGGGTGAATGAAGCTGCATCTCAGGTTCAGCTTGCGTAGCTGGGATCTCACCTTGTTGTAGGTCACCCTCTGTTTTAGCAGTTCGGCGCTCAGATCTGGGTAGATGCTGATCCTCGTTTCTGCATAGGTCAGAGCCCCAAATTCCGCTGCTGCGATGCAAACAATTTGCAGTTTGACTTCAAAACTGTGGATTCGTACAATCATACACCGAGATCCACTCCGGAGAGGACCCATGCCGTGCGCAATGTTTATCAGCGGCATAGGACCCAGCTTCTCTTGCCCAAACAGAAAAGACCATGAAGGAAGTTGGGTTGCCCACTTCCACACCAGTTTCCAGTCCAGGGAACTGCATATTGAATTTATGGGAATAATATTCAATTCTATTCCATTTTTTAGGAGATTGATTTCCCCTCCTAACTTAGTTTGCGCTGTAATACAAGACACAGCACAGAGCTGAGTGTGGGGAGAAGAATGTACTGCATATACCTCATAGTCATAATATAGCTACAGAGGGGGCTTTGGTCAAGCCCAAGAGACTGGACCGGAGAAGGGGAGATACTGCTTAACATAGAGAGCGCAGAAACAAAGGGAGGACAGAACAGAGTAAGGACAAAGAAAGAAAAAATAAAATCTGGAAGGGGAATGAAAGATACAAATATTAAATCAGAGATAGAAGTATCGAGAAAGAGAGAGGGGAGAGGATAAAATTAGAAGGGCTAGAGGTGGAGAACAAAATTAAAAGGTGGAATGAGAGCGCTGGACCGCGAGTGAAGCTTGAAGAGTTTGAAGAGGCTGTTCTTGTGAAGATGTTTCTGATGTCTTCTGAATGGCGTTTGACTATGCCCTGTGCTGTTGATCAAGCACCAAAGTGTTTATGGGGCAGACATTTTGATTCCCCCCTCTTCTCTGTGGCGTCAGATTTAGCTGAGCGCTTGATGCCACTGCATTGATTTTGCTTCACCTTTTCAACTGACAAAAGAAGAGAGGGATCAAAAAAGAGAGAACCTCATCATGAGACCTCTATTGTACACAGACAGTCCCACAAGCCTTAAAGGTCAACATGAAAAACTCCCTTTGGAACATCAACTCACAGAATAACATGATGACAATTTAAATTCAACACCTAAGGGAAGCCAAAGAGGACCAGGCCAGCCCTGCCTAGTAGATTGCGTTGCAGGTTGGAGATTACTATAAGATTGCTCGTATTTGAATGTGGCTCCTGAGATGTTTAAAGTGAAATTATGGAGAATTGAAAAGTACCTTGTTAAAACCTCCTGTTTTGGACTTAACGTGTCAATGTATGGCTCATACATGCACAATAAACCATATTGCAGTCCTCTCCCAGCAGAGAAAGGCACATTGCTCCTGATTCTTTTTAATGTCCTAGATAAACCGTTATGAAAACGAACACATTTACTACTGTTTGCCAATTCAAAAAAACTATTGACATCGTGTTGCACTACTGTGTCACTACTACTCTAGTGCACATGTTATTTCCTTATGTTTGTAACTGTAGTTATATCATCAAACAAGAAACAACAAGTTACATTTAAATCATTACATATTAAATGACATATTTACACTTTTTTGTTAATCCTTTTGAGGCCTTGTCTTCGTTCAGCTTTGATTTAATTGTCTTCAAAGCCTCTTTTTGTTGCAGCCATATTTCTCCACCAGGTAACCTTTTACTTGGACAACCAATTATAAGCCATTATCAATCATTATGCTAACATAGGTCATATAAGACAATGCAGGAAAACATTTGATAAACAATGTTAATCTTACCAACAATGGCCTCCAGTCTTCTTATTTTTAATTTATTTTTAATTTTTAATTTAACTAGGCAAGTCGAGGGCCTCCTTGGCAACAGGTCAAAAGAGGGAAGTGGAGTGGTTAAGTTTACCGATGTGAACATACCTAACATTTTCATACAAACACACGTACTTATTTGCTAGCATGGCTAACACCCTGATCGCACCTACAGCGTTATTGCACAAAATGTTACGCTACATCTACTGGAAATGTGTGCAACAGAAGTTCAACATTCACCTTCTTCTACCATTTCTGTCAAGCCGTCTACGCATACAGTTTGACGCATACGTTCGATCAATCCAACGTATGCGCCACACAGAACGCACTGCAACTGCCTCTGCAACGCAATGCTGCAAGGAAAATGCAGCGTTCCATTGGAAATTAATGAACTTCTGGTGTACCAAAATGCAATGACGCTATCGGTGTGATCGAGACATAAAACAGAGGCTACATAGCTACATTTCAATGGGGCTAGCAAACAGCTAGGCTAAACTCAAGACCATTTTGGCTAGCAATATGTTTTGATGTGGTAATAATGTTATATAAAACGGCTCAACAACATGAAAGTATTCATAAAACATACAGGAAAGTTCAACTTACTGATGGTACCAGCATAAGGGCTATGAAAGCCAGGATGTCGAAGGATGGACGATGATTGCATTAGGGATTGTAAAAAAACAGTAGCTAGCTAACAACAACCAACTACTACTGTTTTGTCTTTTTATGTGGTCGTGAAAAATTAGGCACTGAGCAAATTTCAGGTCTGCTGAGCGCAAACTTGAACTTCTGAAAATTCTGTGCAACTTCTAGCACGTTTACTTTGAACACTGAGGCTGTACCCGCTTTAAGTTAGAGTTGTAACAATGGCCAAGTAGGCTACTGTGGCTATTTGATCATAACCTAGTCCTGTCAGAGTGGCCGACCATCAAAAACAATGGACATGCATCCCATAACACTTTAACATGGAAATATCTGTTCTATCATTCAGCCTACAGCAGAAGCCAATGTGTTGTCTTCAATGTAGGCCTACATTCCATGAGAGTTTTGAAAAAAACATGCAGGGCTTGACATTAACCGGTTTAGCCACTTGTCCTTCAGGGTAGGAGGTGACTGAAAATGTTGTGTTGTTTGGTGGAAGAACTACTTTACAAAATAAAATGCATTATTATTCCTATACAATTATTACAGACAATCAGACAAATGATGCTACCCTCTGCCTATTGGATTCTTAGCTTATTCAAGCAAGTCTCAAAATACAACACTGTCCCTTTAAGCCCCCAAAAATGCTCTTAACCTGACAACTTGCTTTTCAAAGATGTCTATAAACGTACCCGGAGAGACGCTATCGGAGTCGGTGCAGCCAGCTGGTTTCTCCACGCATCGCGCTGACAGAAACAAACATCTTTCTGGTAAGAAGAGGGGCGGGGGCGGGGGCGTATGCCTTATGGCTAACGAGACATGGTGTGATCACAAAAACATACAGGAACTCAAATCCTTCTGTTCACCTGATATAGAATTCCTCACAATCAAATGTCGACCACATTATCTACCAAGGGAATTCTCATCGATTATAATCACAGCCGTATATATCCCACGCTGAGGTCTGTCCAACGCTTGTCCGACCAATCTGATTCCACACTCCAAGACTGCTTCCATCACGTGTACTGGGATATGTTTCGTATTGCGTCAGACAACAACATTGACGAATACGCTGATTCGGTGTGCGAGTTCATTAGAACGTGCGTTGAAGATGTTGTTCCCATAGCAACGATTAAAACATTCCCAAACCAGAAACCATGGATTGATGGCAGCATTCGCGTGAAACTGAAAGTGCGAACCACTGCTTTTAATCAGGGCAAGGTGACCGGAAACATGACCGAATACAAACAGTGTAGCTATTCCCTCCGCAAGGCAATCAAACAAGCTAAGCGTCAGTATAGAGACAAAGTAGAATCTCAATTCAACGGCTCAGACACAAGAGGTATGTGGCAGGGTCTACAGTCAATCACGGATTACAAAAAGAAAACCAGCCCCGTCACGGACCAGGATGTCTTGCTCCCAGGCAGACTAAATAACTTTTTTTGCCCGCTTTGAGGACAATACAGTGCCACTGACACGGCCTGCAACGAAAACATGCGGACTCTCCTTCACTGCAGCCGAGGTGAGTAAAAAATTTAAACGTGTTAACCCTCGCAAGGCTGCAGGCGGCATCCCCAGCCGCGCCCTCAGACCAGCTGGCTGGTGTGTTTACGGAAATATATATTTTTTTACCTTTATTTTACTAGGCAAGTCAGTTAAGAACAAATTCTTATTTTCAATGACAGCCTAGGAATAGTGGGTTAACTGCCTGTTCTTGTGCAGATTTTGTACCTTGTCAGCTCGGGGATTTGAACTTGCAACCTTGCAGTTACAAGTCAAATGCTCTAACCACTAGGCTACACTGCCTATCCCACTCTGCTGTTCCCACATGCTTCAAGAGGGCCACCATTGTTCCTGTTCCCAAGAAAGTTAAGGTAACTGAGCTAAACGACTACCGCCCCGTAGCACTCACTTCCGTCATCATGAAGTGCTTTGAGAGACTAGTCAAGGACCATATCACCTCCACCCTACCTGACACCCTAGAACCACTCCAATTTGCTTACCGCCCAAATAGGTCCACAGACGATGCAATCTCAACCACACTGCACACTGCCCTAACCCATCTGGACAAGAGGAATACCTATGTGAGAATGCTGTTCATCGACTACGGCATTTAACACCATAGTACCCTCCAAGCTTGTCATCAAGCTCGAGACCCTGGGTCTCGACCCGCCCTGTGCAACTGGGTACTGGACTTCCTGGCGGGCCGCCCCCAGGTGGTGAGGGTAGGCAACAACATCTCCACCCCGCTGATCCTCAACACTGGGGCCCCACAAGGGTGCGTTCTGAGCCCACTCCTGTACTCCCTGTTCACCCACGACTGCGTGGCCACACACGCCTCCAACTCAATCATCAAGTTTGCGGACGACACAACAGTGGTAGGCTTGATTACCAACAACGACGAGACGGCCTACAGGGATGAGGTGAGGGCCCTCGGAGTGTGGTGTCAGGAAAATAGCCTCACACTCAACGTCAACAAAACTAAGGAGATGATTGTGGACTTCAGGAAACAGCAGAGGGAACATCCCCCTATCCACATCGATGGAACAGTAGTGGAGAGGGTAGAAAGCTTTAAGTTCCTCGGCATACACATCCCAGACAAACTGAATTGGTCCACCCACACAGACAGCATCGTAAAGAAGGCGCAGCAGCGCCTCTTCAACCTCAGGAGGCTGAAGAAATTCAGCTTGTCATCAAAAGCACTCACAAACTTCTACAGAGGCACAATCGAGAGCATCCTGGCGGGCTGTATCACCGCCTGGTACGGCAACTGCTCCGCCCACAACCGCAAGGCTCTCCAGAGGGTAGTGAGGTCTGCACAACGCATCACCGGGGGCAAACTACCTGCCTTCCAGGACACCTACACCATCCGATGTTACAGGAAGGCCATAAAGATCATCAAGGACAACAACCACTCGAGTCACTGCCTGTTCACCCCGCTATCATCCAGAAGGCGAGGTCAGTACAGGTGAATCAAAGCTGGGACCGAGAGACTGAAAAACAGCTTCTATCTCAAGGCCATCAGACTGTTAAACAGCCACCACTAACATTGAGTGGCTTCTGCCAACACACTGACTCAACTCCAGCCACTTTAATAATGGGAATTGATGGGAAATGATGTAAAATATGTCACTAGCCACTTTAAACAATGCTACCTCATATAATGTTTACATACCCTACATTATTCATCTCATATGTATACGTATATACTGTACTCTATATCATCTACTGCATCTTTATGTAATACATGCATCACTAGCCACTTTAACTATGCTACTTTGTTTACATACTCATCTCATATCCATCTACTGTAACTTGACTATGCTGCTCTGTACCATCACTCATTCATATATCTTTATGTACATATTCTTTATCCCCTTACACTTGTGTGTATAAGACAGTAGTTTTGGAATTGTTAGTTAGATTACTTGTTGGTTATTACTGCATTGTCGGAACTAGAAGCACAAGCATTTCGCTACACTCGCATTAACATCTGCTAACCATGTGTATGTGACAAATAAAATTTGATTTGATTTGATTTAGAGTTTTCCCTGTTAATTAACACAATCACTGTTTCCCTTTACTGTGACAATTGTTCTCGAATCAATGCAATATTAGCCACTTTCAATGCAACATACCGAAACTAAATGAACTAGAGTAGGATTAGAGTAGGATTCTATTGTGATACTCAGCCTATACTCGACACAGACAAGTGCGTCATAAGTGTTTCTTTTTTATTTGAAGTATTCTTTTTCGCTGATGAAAGTTAAGGGCCATATAATTCAAAAGCTGTATCACAAGCGATGATTATTGATATTTCTAAACGTTAAAACACAGCGTCAGGATTTTTGTTCACTTGAGCCAATTGTAGGCGAAGCTAACCACTGAAAAATGTAGGGGGAAGTCAGAATGCCGCCTAGAGTTTGAGAGCTAGCGTCCATCCATTTATCCCGTTCGTGAATCGCGACACAACACCCACAACTTGTGTCATGACTCAACTATGAGGTTCCAAAGATAAGGTTAAAAGGGATCAACTTCTACCAGATCGCTCTCACCCTTAGAGTGGAGGAGGGATTGACGTGGGGGTTTTGTGACACCTCACGCCCAGGTGTAAATTGTATGCAAAGGAGGACTCTTTTTAGCTTTTAGCATTGGTGATTGGAATGTCCTTTGTTAACAGAAAGTTTTTTCCAGCCAAAAACTCTAACATCCAAATGTGGGGAATGATGAGAAACTAATGTCGATTTTGTGATGTCATTAAAAACGATATTAAAATTTTAACTAAAATATTGTAACTTGAACAGTATACACACTGTATATGTCAGGTTTTCATCCTTTACGTTGTGTAGGAAATATCAAAGATGATGTGAATATTTTTGTTAAGATATGAATGTGATTTTAGTTTTCTAAAAGGATCATAGTTGTGATGATGCTTTGCCCCAGTAAGTAGCCATACCCAAGGGATCTCGGAGAGTGCGTAAGCACACACCCCTTTTTACCAGTGTGCATAAAGGATGAGTTGAGAATTAACATATCAGAAGACGACAAAGTAGCCTCTCTAACAATCAATGTTACTGCTGAGTAGCTGTTCGAAGTACTGTATCTAAGAAAGTTCATTTAAGTAGGACCATCCTGTTACTCTCTTCAAATCATAGTCAACTATACTGCTCACATCACCCCACTGGGGACCATCGACATGGCTGATTAGCTATCTTCAGAGAACCTCTCTTCCTTGGAGTAAAAGTAAATACCACCCTGTTAGTCTGCTTTAGACTACAGGACAAGGCATTGACGCCATGGCCAACTAAGAAGAAGGACATTGTGACCTCTTGTGGAAGATCAGAGCCTTACACTTAAGAGCTCGGGAGAAGGCCAACGGAAAACTTTCCACAAAGGCCTGGGTCCAACAGAGATAAACAATGAAGGAAGACATTCAAACATATAAATACATCAATTATTTCTTACCCCCAACGGGCAGTGGTTTGGGGCAAAGTATTATGATTACAGTGAGCGTAGTTCCAAGTGCATAAGTTTGTCTCTCTTTCTTTCTCCCTTTGTTCCTCTCTACTCCTCCCTCTTTTGATAAACAAGCAGTCACGTTGTTCTTTGTCCGCTAGGGACCTGTTTCCATCGTATTAAGTTTCTAATCAATAACCTATACCGTGTGTGTGTATCCTGTGTTAACATTTAGTAGTAGTAAATAAATAATTAAATCAATATGTGTTGTATGATCAGTAAAGCTGGGGTTTGTGTGGGGCTCCCGAGTGGAGCAGCTTTCTAAGGCACTGCATTGCATGCAGTAGTACTAGAGGCGTTACTATAGCCCTGAGTTCATATCCTGGGCTGTGCCACAACCAGCCATGGTCGGGAGTCCCATAGGACGGCGCACAATTGGCCCAGTGTTGTCCGGGTTAGGTGAGGGTTTGGCCGGTGAGGCTTTAACTTGGCTCATTGCGCTCTAGTGACTCCTTGTGGCTGGCTGGTTGCCTGTGGGCTGACCCCGGATGCCAGTTGAGCGGTGTCCTCCAACACTGCAGTTGTTGAACATCAGAGATCATCATAATCCATCACATAGGATTATGCTATATGTAATCAATACATAACTTTCAAGGAGCAGGACATTTGATGCAAACATATACTGTAAGTATAACTTTTCCATTGTATAAAACGACAGTATCACATTTGTTTGCTCGTTTGCCATACGAGTCTGATGAGACAATGCATGCAACAATGGGAACTAGCCTGCAACAACCAAACGTGAGCCCAACATGCACACCACAGTTTTTTACTCTCTTCGTGCACACGCTACAGGGGCTCGAGACGAATGACATGATCACATTGTACACAATTGTGCACAATTGTTGGGGACGCTTTTAGGCTCTTGAGCGATACTTTCAGAACTACTGGCTTAAAAGTACTAGAAAACCTCAGTTCAATCTTTTTAAATACTTCACCAGGAGTTGTGAGATCTGATAAACTGCAAAGACGACCTAAAACAAAGCCAAGGCATTGTTGCGGAAGGGCAGGGTTAAGGGCAGAGAAGCTGGGCAACACCACAGGCAGGGTAGCTTCCGAGCCAGGTTAGTCCTCATTAAATTGCGGACTAAATGCAAATAATGAAACATTCAAAAATCCTCATTTTAACTTCAACTATTCCTTTTTTACACTTCACCAACATATCTCAGGATATGGATATGTCAGGATATGTTCCAAGACAGGAAAGTATTGACCTCAGGCAGCCAGATGCTGCATGCCAGTTAGAGGTCAAAGAGTCCTGGGAAGTTGGGTTAGAGTGTCACCCTAGCATGTTGGCATTCAAACTAGCACCCACGGAAACCTTCTGTTGATTGATTGATTGTGTAATCACAAGGGTCCCTGAAGGGGAGACACTCAGTAATAATTTGATGTAGGTTGCACATGTCACTGAGGATTGACAGACCCGGCTCGTCATCGATGGCCAAGGGTTGTCTAGTATAGTCTATTCTAGTCTTGTCAATCACAATGAACATCATCAGGTGATGATACAGGTTTTTTAAAGCATAATTTTATTGGATTTGGTCAACAAATTTGATGGATCTCATCACTTATCACTAACATTTCGATCAATAGACCTTTATCAGGGTTTTACAGAGATATAATATTAATTTGATTTTATAGGGATAGAGGTATTCTACAAATAATAGTCAAGACAGGGCTGCCAGAGGCGTCAATTGGGTTAATATAATTGACGGGTCAAGTATCCCAAACAAAAGGTGTAACTAGCATCTTTTACTTTCTTTCAGTTTTATGAGTGGTTTTATTTTATAAGATGTGAGCAAGCACATAGTGTGTTTTTAGAGCCTCAGCAATATCTTCAATCTTTTTTTGCGACAATAAAAACTCTTCTCTTCTAAAAAGACAACAAGTGCTGAGAAAGTTACTAAACTCCACGAAGCTCCCCAACCCTGATGTCCTTGCTGTGTCTGAATCCTGGCTTTGGAAGGCCACCAAAAATTCTGAGATTTCCATCCCCAACTACAACATTTTCCGTCATGATAGAACTGCCGAAGGGGGAGGAGTTGCAATCTACTGCAGAGATGTCCTGCAAAGTTTTGTCATACTTTCCAGGTCTATGCCCAAACAGTTCGAGCTTCTAATTTAAAAAATGAATCTCTCCAGAAATAAGTCTCTCACTGTTGCCGACTGTTATTATAAACCCCCCTCAGCACCCAGCTGTGCCCTGGACATCATATGTGAATTGATTTCCCCCCACCGATCTTCAGAGTTCGTTCTGTTAGGTGACTTAAACTGGGATATGCTTAACACCCCGACAGTCCTACAATCTAAGCTACATGACCTCAATTTCAATTGGAAAGCTGCTGCGGTCATCCCCCTCTTCAAAGGGGGTGACACTAGACTCAAACTGTTACAGACCTACAGTGCCTTGCGAAAGTATTCGGCCCCCTTGAACTTTGCAACCTTTTGCCGCATTTCAGGCTTCACACATAAAGATATAAAACTGTATTTTTTTGTGAAGAATCAACAACAAGTGGGACACAATCATGAAGTGGAACGACATTTATTGGATATTTCAAACTTTTTTAACAAATCAAAAACTGAAAAATTGGGCGTGCAAAATTATTCAGCCCCCTTAAGTTAATACTTTGTAGCGCCACCTTTTGCTGCGATTACAGCTGTAAGTTGCTTGGGGTATGTCTCTATCAGTTTTGCACATCGAGAGACTGACATTTTTTCCCATTCCTCCTTGCAAAACAGCTCGAGCTCAGTGAGGTTGGATGGAGAGCATTTGTGAACAGCAATTTTCAGTTCTTTCCGCAGATTCTCGATTGGATTCAGGTCTGGACTTTGACTTGGCCATTCTAACACCTGGATATGTTTATTTTTG